>NW_025781337.1:0-42503 GCF_021130785.1 Homalodisca vitripennis | reverse complement strand
CTTTTCCCTGTTTAACACATTATGTAACAGTTTAAATCTCACACAATATTTAAATGTTCCATTTAATTCCAAACACTGTTATAGAAATCAAATTATATTTATGTTAAAATAAATCAAATAATTAATAAATTAATAAATAATCAAATAAATCAATATAATTATATTGTGCCCAGAATAATGTCTTTATTTTCACATAGTACAAGTAATTTTATCAATACACTTTCTTAGTCATTATTTGGTGCATATGCCTTCGCACGCCATTCCCTGAAATAATAATAATAATAATAATAATAATAATTTATTTCCAAATAACAACAAATAATTACAATAAATCCAACAGTAATACAATAATTGAAAAGTAATACAATAATTCAAAATAAGGTAAACATTACATAGGATATATATATATATATATATATATATATATATATATATATATATATATATATATAAAAAACATAACATAGCATATACAAAACAAAAATGATTTGCTCAGGCTGGCCAAGTTTACACTTACCAATTAATTAAAAGGAAAAATACATGAACAGTATTTTTGTTGGTTGTTTTTGGAAAATGAAACCTCCAAGGCAAAGCCTGATTGGAGGAAATAACGTGTACTTATTGGATAGTAAGAAATTGCCGTCAAGTAATACAGGGCTCTATATTCCAGTATTATTGACCCAACTCCCTAAGAATTAAAATAGTAAATATATCAAGAATATCATAAACTACTTAATAAAAGATTGATTGCAGGGTTTAGAAGGAAAAGTCATGGCAATTGGAACATATTCCAATCTTCGAATCCACTTTTGAATTATTGGTATTTAACGTTAAAGACCTGAATTTCTAAAAGGTGTTGTAGCAAAACGCTTCTATGAGCACCAAACGCAGTAGAGCGAATTTCTACGCTAATATCCAAAGTGCTTTTGAATCGGTTAAGGCAGTAGCGTGGAACCTTTAAGTCGGTTTCGACAGCTATTAAATTACTAAGGACCAATAATATAATACGAAGGAACCTTATACTTTTTCAAAAACTTGTAGAAGTGCATATGACTTAAGCCTTCTTTGTAAGTTAAATATACAGCATGCTTTTTTTCTTTTTTAATTATGAAATAAATTGTAATAGTGGTGTACAAAATTCACAATGATAAAGCTTAGAAAACTGGAAGGAAAAAACCTGGCTATTGTGTAGCTTCATCAGGCTTCATCCACGTTTATACCCGCTTATGTTTTTGGATAGTGTGCATATTCTCCCTGTAAATTCGATGTATTACAGAGATGTAATATTTATTACTTAACGCTAATTCTAAATACAAATCACGCCTATTCATATTTTTTGTTAGTTTGCATTATATTTACTTTAAACTTAAAATATTAATTGCACTCTCACCTTTTTAAGATTTTTATGTTTCTTTGTAAAATAATGTCACTAACCCGTGAAGGGCCTACAATTACGAAATTAGCATTCGTTACATTATTTTGGTAGTATATTACCGCAAGCTGTTTCATTTCATTTAAAAGAAAGAACACTAGCTAATGAATGGTTTTTATAAAGCGATCTCTCCTCCACATAAAACGAATAAAAATCTTTATACGATATTAATGCTTATTCGCACCATAAAGATTTTAAATTGTTTTTTATTTTAGTCAAGAAATTTATCTTTTAAATGAAATACCTTTATTATGACCTTTTAGCATTCAAAATAAATTTTAGGCCTGCTAGACACTTGAATAGTCACACTTTTGTTTATTAAGAATATTGAATTTTTAAAATTATGTTTTTAAAAAGCCATTACAAAACTATACTGTTAGGAGTGCTGGTGGGATAAAAATATTTAAACTTTCCACCAGACATGGTAACGAATAAGTTTTATACGTGTATTACAAACAAAGTTAATATTAATTTTAACGTAAGAACCGCTAATATCTTAAGTGTATAGAAAGAAAAAAATAGCATTAGTTACTTATACTGGCGCTAAGTAACAGAATTATTTCGTACTCCTGTCACTTTGCGCCATGAATGTACTTTAACATTTTTCATTACGAACAATACGGGAATTAATTAATTAAAGTTATTTTTATATAATTCATAATTATTTTTAAAAAGGAACTTAGGAAAACTGTATACGTCTTTAAACAAAGAACTGTAGTGGAAAATAAATGATTCAAATTAATAAATATATTAATGTATGAAGTAGTGTAACCATCCTTTCACGTATAGTTGCAATTAGAAAGATGAACAAATATTTCGTTTGACTTATTGGTCTCACTGTGTTTCTTCAGGTCATATGGTGAGTTTTTTGTTTCAACAATGTTAAATTGTGATAATTATAAAACATAAACTAATTATATTTAATGGTTTATTATAAAATACCATAATTTTTAAAATTACATTTTTTAACTCCGATATTTTTAAACGGCAAGGAAAGTCGGAGATTTTGCCAAATTTACGAAAATGTTTCTCAAGAACTTTATAAGACATCATAAAATTTTTAGCATTATTGTTTCTTACAAAAATTACATGAAATAAATAGCATTTATCAAAATAAGATATCACAATTATTTATTGATTTTAAACATTTGTATATAAAGCCCATTAGATAGTTTTAAAATCACAGATATGCGTTTTTATACAATTTATACATATAATAGCCTACTCAGTTTATATCAAAGAGAAATTCAGTAAGGAACTTTTTTTTAATCTACAGAGATATCTTGTGCAGATACTGGAGAAATGTTCTTAAGCGTTAAAAACTGTTTTCCAGGGATCGGATGCTTACCTTGTAATGCCTCCCAGATCCATTACCAGAGTTGTCCGAACCTTCTTGTTCCTGGTGTATATCATCTATCTTTTTCTTTGCCAGATGTTGGGTTTGATGACATTTTTATTAGGCTATACGTTTTTTTATATTATTCATTGGCTTTTTTAAAGTAAGTAACAAGTTGTTGTCTGGAGATAACCCTATTTTTGTCAATTCAGTTACAATTCTATTTTTAAATATTGCCAAATGTTCATAAACACCTAATTGGAAGATAGATTTCATTACAATTTACAAGGATTTAATTACTTTTAGGCAATCAGGACCGAATCACGTTGTTCAGAGTCTCAGACGGAATCTAAGTCCTTTTGTCAAACTCTTCATAAGGAGATCAGAATGTGCCAAATCTCCGAAAATTGATTATAACAAACAGAGATAAAGTTACTAAACCTTACAGCTGCCAACCTAACAGAAATAAATCATTCTAAACTCGTAACAAAGGGAGTATGCCGCATGACGTTCCCAAATTCCTCATTTTAAAACTTACTAAGTGTAATTAATAAATTTGGTGCTAACTTGAAAGATAAAAAGATCCATGTAAAATAAAATAACGAAAACTCGAAATAATTGTTATCTCTAACAACAACTCAATTTCCCTTAAGAAAATAAGAAAGATTCGCTTACAGTTAGTCAGACTGTATTAAAAATAAGCGTATAAGAAATTTTGGGATATTTTTTCATTAAGAACCTATCGGCTATGCTAATAACTCTTGGTCTGTTTTAGCCGAGATGGCTGCAATATGACCTTTGAAGTAAATCGGCTCGGTCTTAATGGATCTAAGGTTGACATTGGTAATACGATCTGTGTTGGCTATTCATATCTTATGCTATATTAAAATGTGAATAATATCATTCTATGATTCACAATATCATGACTTCTTTGTTAGTGAGTGCAGCAATGTACAGTTACAGATCCATATTTGCTGCCGATGTAATCATTGCCAAAGTGCACTAGGGTGAACAAAGTGCCACGTCTCTGACTTACACCATCGCTTGTTTAGTACTTGATAGATTTTAAGATTTGTATTATTAGTAACCAATCATGATTGGGTTGAGTGAAGTGCCAGTTCTGGTGATTATGGAGAACAACAACCAAATACTTGAGGAACAAGTAGTATGCAAAGTTCATTTAGACATTTTTTACTAATGAAGAGTTGAAATTTCACAGTCATGACAGACAGTCTTGGTAGACTTTTTTCTCTTTGACTTCCAGGATAAGATCATATTTAGCTCGCCCATATCAACTACCTCCTAACTGGATACACTAAAAGGTGGAGACATCATTTATAAGCCCAATGCATGAGTGAATGGAGACTGCTACTTCTGTAATACAGTTACTACACAACGCATACGACGGTTGTAACAACGACTTAATAACAACATAGTCTGGTAGTAACGCTCTTGGTATTAACACGGACACTCTACGTAAGCGTATAACAAGTCCATGCGTCATCCCACTAAAAGAACATCAACGGGGGCTGACGCATTATGAGAGCAATAGGAATTTAATAAATATGACTACTATATTATTTATATCAGTATTTATATCAGTATTTATTTTGATACTGATTAAACATTGTAATATAATATGGTTTTAATGATACTAACCTGATTGTTGTTCATGTACTGCCAGGTGTTAACAAATATTTGATTATTTATACGACATAAATAACTATAACTTAAAATTCCAACTTTAGATCAAAGATTTTTTTGGTCTAAACACATTTCAAAATAATTTTATAATGGATAAAGAGGTTTAGATTATTAACATGGAGCTAAAGGTGATTTCCCGCGACAAGCTAAAAGTTACATTTATATTTATGCACAAAATTAATACTTTTGTTAACGAATAGAATGTTTATTACTACTACGAAATGAACATGAAGTAATTAATATGTATTTTTTAATTACAAAAAAATACTTCGGAGGATACTCAAAAAGCTAGATGGCATTTAACTAAAGATTTATAATCTTAAAATAGAAATTTAGGAAGATATTATTATAATCCCGGTTTTTCCAACTTATTTTGAAATTTATGTTACTGCATATGAAAACAAGATTTTTATTAATAGTTGACAATAGTTTTACAATTTAGTAATTTCAAATATAGTTTATTTTCTTTGAAACGCTGCTATTGGGATGGTTACTTGATTATTACTGCTATACATTGTAAACTAATAAATACCTAAGTACAATTATAAGAGAAGATCTCGGTTCTAACTCCAGTTAATAGCGCCGTGCCTGATAATGGTGGCTCAGCTTAGAGCAATTGTATTGCGCTAAGAACACCTTTCTGCTATAATGACGGTTAATTACTGCTAATTGTCAATTACCTTGAGTAGTAAGACAAGTATTAGGATTCAAAGTGTCAAATGTATGGATAAAACTCACCTGACTAATAACTGTAGTATGTGACTATGGTTTCATATCTACCGTCTAAAGAAAAGCTTGTTATACGGAGGCTATATATTTTCAAAGCACCAAATAAGATTTTCCACTCCGTTTTGTACAAATGGTAATCAGTAATACTAAATATCAACACCAAATTTATGTCCTAAAGGTGTTAATAAAACCAACAGAATTGATGTGTGTGCCAGCAGCGGATAGTGTGTTGGTACCAGTGATGTACAATACTGTATACATCACAGGCTTGCACGCTCTCAGCTCAATGTCAACTGTATTATGTACGCACCACGATGCTCTTACACTGTAGCTCAGGAGAGGATGTTCGACTCTCATTAAAAACCCGTACATCCGATTTGGTCTATAAAGGGATGACGAGCTGAGTCGATGAGCGGTATCGAGTTTGTTTGAGATTTCCAGGTCGAGAGGTTTGCATACCTCGAGATTGGCCAGGGACCGGGATAATCTGTCATCGAGTGTACCTGTACAAGAAAGTAAATTTTGAAATTGATTACACTGTATTTGGTGCTGCATTCGTCTCAAAGCTTTCGTGTTTGACTTTGCGGCTGATTGAGGAATTAATTACCACTATGAATTTCTTGGCAGTTTTGAATATTAAAACTCTGTTTTAGTGGAACAAGGTGATTTAAGTTAGCTCCCAGTTTTACAACTTCATAGCCTAACTCCATAAAATTGAACTACTAGCGTTCTTCGTTTTATTTATTTTCTTTATTATTTGTTAACATTTTTTGCTTTTGCACTCTTTTGTTGGAAAATCTGTAGAATATATTTTTTTTAAAGTATTATATCATATAAAGTTTATAAATATTTACTTTAATTCCTATTGTCTAAAATGTTTATGCCAAATATGTATGTTTGTATATTTCAATACATTTCTATCACATATCAACAAGGTCTTTATAGTAAAATCTTTTAACGAGTTTGTTTATTGACCACGTTTTTCGAACTGCTTTGTCTCAAAGTGCATATATTGTACAAGATTAAGTAACTTTTAATGTGCTGATTTATTTGATATTACGATAGTGAAATCATATTCAGTTTCCAGGGAAACGATGGTAAAGTTATTACGAGATATCGTATCAATGAGATTCAGTAGTGAGAGGAGCGGTCTCAAAGAATTTAGGTAAACATCGTCAAATCATTATTAGTAATTTATATTCTTAAAATAGTGATTCTTTTGCCGATATTTTATCTTTGAGACAATATTAACAAGTATACACTGTATATACAATACATACATACGTTGCACTGAGAATCTTACTGCAGTCATAGATCGTTTACTTCTGTGCTTGTATTTCACTCTGGATATAAGGGATAGAGTAATAAATCCTAACTTCCGGCTGTGCCTCACTCTTCAATAGATCTAAATCAATGTCAAATGTCCTCCCTGTACGCCAAAGGGCTGTCGTGATATTTGTGAACAAACCTTTGCGGATATACACACAAACGCACAGATATGAAATTTTCACAATTAACTAACAATGTTTAATATTTGTTTAATTTTTTATTAGAAATTTATACCTATTTTGCGAAGCACGCGGATCGCTGGCAGCCTTGGTTAAAAAAATATAAATACAGTTCTTGAAAATGTTGTTTAATTCCTACTCAATATTTATATACGTAAATGAGACTCGTTCCTTACCAATGAAGAGTGGACACGATGTACCCTTCAGTTTTTGTTTCCGTTTTTGTTTTTGATTCAGCTACTGCAAATATGCCATGTTAAAGAAATAAATTTCGAATACCCTACATGAACATATTTACATTTCTTTTCAGTAAGTAAGTTTCCAGAATAAAATAATTGGTTTGAATTTATCATTACTGTTATCTATGAGAAAAATAAGATAATACTAATAGTAATAGTATAAATAATGTTAATATTTGCATAATACTATGAAAGCTGATATTTATTTATGCAAATACAAAATACTGGGACACCGTGTGGTGCATTGCCTTCTGTTACACGATCAGCTGTCAAAAATATTGCCTACTATTACTGTACATAAATATTATTTTTGGGTATTTTAGGTGGTATATATGAATGAAAATATGCTTATATTTTATTTTTATATTCAAGCAGCGTACGTGCCAAACTTAGTCCAAATCTGTCGACTAAACACTGTGTGATTTTTGGTTTTAACATGACATACTTATGATATCCGGCTTTACACAACTGAAGAATTTTCTACGAATTTCTAAAGAGCTGTAGAGCCACTGATAGTTAAGGTGGTGGAGACGCTTCATTTTATATGTCAAACGCTTAAATATTACGACACATGTCAAGAACTAAGTATTTTTCAATTATGGATTATAGTTTTTATTTGGGTTTTATAAAAATGCCTGTTACAAGGTAACTGAGCCAACCAAAGTGATTCATAACAGTAATACAGGGTTTTACATACTATCCGGAGATCTACTGAGAGGTTTTATTTGGGTCAAGGCAAAAAAGAAATTTATTATAAACGTGGGTTAGAAATGCGTAGTGTATTGAATTATTGTATTTGTTAGATTAAATTTTGTTGAGAAGTCGTACATATTGAAAAATGAAATTGAAAACAGTTCATTTTTTCAGTTTTAAATCAAGGAAAAAATTAATAATGTATTATTAAATCACGTTTTAGCATTTTGGATGGCTGAGATATTAAAAGCCTAACGGCAGAGCCCTAAAGTCTGAACTGGGAAGATTATTAAATTTTTAAAGGATGATACAGTTGCTAAATGTATTAAAATTACAAACACCGAGATACCTAGAATAAAAAAAAATAGTTACGATAATAATTTAGATCTAATCTTTAAACTCTTCGAATGCAAGGAATAATTTAACTGTTTACATCCATGCGGTATTATATTCGTGCATTACAACCAAAGCTTGCAGTATATACTGGCCGGTGTACATTAGCTAATATATGAGAGCTGTACTTTTTTAATTTTTTAGTTCAGATATAGTTATAGGGTACGTGGTGCACTTGATACCATGTAAATATAACTCCACAACAAAAATACTAAGGGTTGCATTGATTAACGCTCATTGCTTCAATAGTAAGCCTACAATTTCGCAATTCTAAACTGAACTGATTAATGTGGGTTTATTTTAACAAGATTTTGTAATACTAGTTTTTTTGGAGCGTTCTTTTGGTGTCAAAACAGTAATCTAGTGCAAATTTCAAATTATATTTTCTTAAACTACGGCAAATAATAAAAAATTTCTCAAAGGGAGGGATATATATATGTGTGTGTGTATATATATGTACATATATATTATATATATATATATATATATATATATATATATATATATATATATATACACGCACACATAAATACACATACGTTTGTATATTTGTGTGTAATTTTATTAACACAATTGTAATCTAAAATTCGAGACAGTTCAGAAACGCAATAAAGCTCCATATATATATATATATATATATATATATATATATATATATATATATAAAATAGCTTTTTATATATCCAAAAAAGTTTGTGTGCGTATATAGGAAAGTTTAGTCTCCTGTACTGGCTGGGGTCGTACTTGAAGAGAGTGCAAAGTTTTCTACTAAGTACGCGTATAACACAACGTATATAATGTAATTTTTGTACTATTTTAGTTTTTATATCCTCAATTGATTTGAAAGAGCAGTTAGTTAAACTCCATAAGAACGATTGTGTATGTGTAGGATGTTCCTGGTTCATAACTTATATTAGTAAGATATTAAGTTTAGCGACGATTTTCTAAATTTCTCTACAATCATTCAATCCATAATCGGCTTCTTAAAAAAATTAATGCATCTGTTGTGTTGCCTAGAGACAACCCTAGATATTTATTTGTTTTAGTTTTTAAATTGAAAATTTAGCTACAATTACTTTTGTCAATAAGCACCTAACCTGGAGTAAAACTATCATCAAACAGGTATTTATACGTAATCAGGACACTAATATAACATAACAGCTGTCAACCTAGCAGAATTTATTTCCTGGAAATCTTTTTACACACAAGTGTACTGTGTGCAATTACCTTATTTATTTGTTTCTAATGTACATACTTTGACATGCAGTGCTCTGCTAATATGTTTATAAAATGAAAATTACTTTTGGTCTAACTAAAAGATTTGATCTTAATTTAAAACCTAAGATGCGTGTAACAAAAAAAAATAACAAAAACTCAGATTATATTTTGTGATTCCTCCAACCAACTTACTCTCCTAAAAAGGAAACACCTCGCTGACATCACTCAAAATATGTATTACTAATAAGTTTATCCAAAATTGTTGCAAAGCTTGTTCATTAATAATCCATCGGCTATGCTAATAACTCCGGATTGGCCATGATGGCTGCAATATGACCTTTGGAGTAAACCAGCTCGGTCTGCAAGCTTTTACCTTAATGGATCTAAGGTTGACATTGGGTATATTACGATAGGATTGTAATATTATCTGTGTCGTCTATTCCTGTCTTGTACTGTAAAAAATATGAATAGTATAATTTTTTTTTTAATTGTGTAGACTACGACTGACTTTTTACCTGTCTGTGTGAACGATGTTGTGTCCAGAAACAATGTATTTGTCACTTATGCATAGGTCTTTTGGTTATGAAGTTATCAGGCTATTTTATATACAGTTAACATTGGTCAGTGATCATGTCTCCGTTGATTATTTTTTGCAGCGATGAATATTTAAAGATCCATATCCGTTGATGTAGTTAAGTATTACTGTACTAAGAGGACAGCTATCCTGACGAATAGGATGAAACTAGAGTAGTTATCCATCGGTTCCTTCTGTGGATGTTTAGTTTTCGCTAGATTTAATATTTACTCTTCTCGATTGTATTAAGTGGAGAAGTGCCTCTTTTGGTGATGGTGGAGAACAACTACAAAGTACTTTTAGAAAAATTGGTTGGCTAAGGCTAGATTCCAAATAAAACAGTCCTGACAGTCGAGTAGACTTTGTTTCTCTTTGAATCCCAGAGTAAGGCCATGTTTAGGTCACATAAAAATCCTCATAACTGGACACATTGAAAGTTGAAATAATTTAAATGTCCATTGCCTTACTAGTAACCCTGAATGGAGACTGCTACCCATGTAATACTAAGTTACTGTAGTGGATAACATGGTCGACGCATTCGGGGACCAAATGTTACTAACGCGTTTGGAGGGAGTATATTACATATATGGAATATTAATTTAGCAATAAATGTTCCAAATAAGTATGTTACTCAATATTTTACTATGCATATAAAATGAAAAATACAATTTATAATTATAATTTTGATAAGTTTAAGTTACAGTATGAACATATTTAAAAATAAATTTGGAATGTAATGAATGAAACTTTTAGATTTATTATAATACAACTAAAAGTAATTTCCCACGCAAAATTGAAAGAAAAATTAAAAGTTCAGCAGAAATTATATTATTATTAAAGTATTGAACGGTTATTACAACTTTTAAATTAACTAAAAATAATTCATGTTAATTTTTTAATATGTGTCTTATTATTCTTACTGTTATACATTGTTATAGTATAATTATCTAATTACAATTATAAAAGTTAAGATCAAGGTTCCAACTATAGGTAACAGCGCCTGATATAGGTGGCTCAGCTAAGAGAATTATGCAGAAGATCCAAATGGCACAAGTGATACGTCAAATTTATAATCTACTGAACTCTAAACATTCCGCTCATTGAAATGTTGACGTCGTTCACAGGAAAACCTTCCAAAACTTTCAAAATCTAAGTAGAACTAACCAACAGTGACCCAGTGTAAACTATAGAGATTAGTTGAACGCGTGATTACCTAGAGTGACCATAGTACCCGGAATCGTGTGAGATAATACCTATGTGCACAGAGATGCGATTATTGGATTAACAGGGTTATCAGATAGATTCGAGGAGAACCGAATATAACTAGAGGAGTGGTATATGAGCACTGATTTGCTTGTATTTGGGAAGTTGAGAGGATTGTATTCCAATATTTGTTCTATAATTAAAACCGATTGCCGATATAAATAAAATGTGCATGTAAAACAATTACAGTTTGTGACCTAACCTAACCTAAGCAGTTAAATACATGTTGCCAGCGAAGGAACTTACTGAAATGTCATTGTAAAGACCGGGCAGTCAGGTTCCGTGGAATGAAAACCAATGTTGGTTGATTTCTCTCATTGCCATGATTTTCGAGCAAACAGGTTTTATTTATAACGATGTAAAGAAAAAAAAAACAGTTTTCCTAATTCGTACTTACTTTACATACTTTTAAAGAAATATAATTTTCACTCACAAAATTACATTCACAAATTTTTTATACCCTTGCATCTACACACTCTCTGAGCTTATTAACTGACAGGCATTATTTAATTTTGGACATAAATATAAAATGTGTCCTGATATGGTAGATAGTTTAACTTTGATAAGTACAACCTGACAAGTTCTGATGTTACATTGTCTAATATTGTTTCTATCTCATTAAAAATTCAAAACTTTTGTACTTGGCAGAAAATAAAACCATAATATGAAATTAGTACGCACGAGTAGTATACTTTGGCCGTTCCTGGGACAACGCACCCGAGACCGGATCTGGGACAAACCGTGTGAGACCGAATCTGGGACAGAAAATTGTTAGAGAGCGACTAAGAGTGTGAGTACGGGTAGTCAGAACCGCGCCGCGCGAATCACCACGCATGTCATCGCTGTCCCGCCACCGCGCAGACACCATGCGTTGTTACTGTAAGTATGCAAGCAATCGGCACGCGCCTCGTCAGCACCGCGCCGCGCGACTGCTGAACCGTCACCGCCAAGCAATTGGCACGCGCCTCGTCATCACCGCACCGCGCGACTGCTGAACCGTCACCACCACCGCGCCGTGTGAGACACCGTGTGTTGTTTCTATAAGTATACAAACAATTGGTACGCGCCTCGTCACTGTCCAGTCACCACCGCGCCGCGCGAGACACCGCACCTTATAAATTACTAGTTTGGTATAATGTAAGTGTATTGTGGATAGTATCAGGAATTAATGAAGCAGAAAAGTCGGAAAGAAATCCTGCTTCGAGCATTAGAGGTTCATAAACCTGTGGTTAAGCGATTCCCTAAGAGAAAAATTGTAACTTTGGGTATTGATGATTTGTGGGCTGCAGACCTTGTTGTAATGATTAGGTTTTCAAAGGAAAATGATGGATTCAGATACATACTTAATGTAATTGATACGTTTTCAAAATATGCGTGGTCAGAACCATTAAAAACTAAAAGCTCACAAGAGGTTACTAAATCGTTTGGTAAAATATTAAGAAGAGCGAAATTGGTTGGTCACAAACCCCCGAACCTTCTTCACACGGATAAAGGACGAGAATTTGTTAATAAGGAATTTAGAGAGTTTTTACACAAAAATCAAATAAAGTTATACCATACTGAAAATGAGGAAAAAAAGTGCCATTATAGAGCGTTTCCATAGAACTCTCAATGAAAAAATGAAAGTGCACTTTGAAATTCAAAACTCTTTTAGATGGGTGTCACATTTACAGAAGCTTCTACGTCAATATAACAGTAAATTTCATAGCACTATAAAGATGAGCCCATCAGAAGTGAATTCAAGCATTGAACAAACTTTAAGAAACATGTACGCAAACACTGGACGATGTCTAGTATTCAGACCCAGACTTTCGGTTGGAGACCGTGTAAGAATTACTATAAAGAAAGATGTATTTGGAAATAAATACCGCAGAAATTGGACAAGAGAAATTTTTCGGATTGTGGCTGTCAACAAAACTTGCCCTGTTACCTACAAAATCGCAGACCAGTCTGGTGAGGAAATAATAGGATCGTTTTATGAAAAAGAGTTACAAAAAACTATGTTCTAGTTCAGAGTCAAATGTATTAATAATACTCTCATCCTTCCTTC
The DNA here is from genome assembly GCF_021130785.1 of Homalodisca vitripennis. Lineage (NCBI taxonomy): Eukaryota > Metazoa > Arthropoda > Insecta > Hemiptera > Cicadellidae > Homalodisca > Homalodisca vitripennis. The sequence goes on along the minus strand of NW_025781337.1, from coordinate 29,364 downwards.
CACTCATCCCACACACCCACCCTCTTCCTACTCCTCTTCCTATTCTCATCCATCCATACCTCATCCTTTTCCATCGTCAATCGCCCATACAATAAGAGAGTAGCCAGCTCTATAATAATGGTGTTTTCTCCTGCTAGCAAGCAAACAGCATTTCTCAATGCTACGGATGGTCTTCTAAGATCATCAGTCAAGAAATGTTCGAATTGTGGAGAAGAGGTTACTGCATCTAACCTATCCCGCCACCAAAAAACAAAGAAGTGCATCCATACCTCATCCTTTTCCATCGTCAATCGCCCATACAGTAAGAGAGTAGCCAGCTCTGTAATAATGGCGTTTTCTCCTGCTAGCAAGCAAACAGCATTTCTCAATGCTACGGACGGTCTTCGAAGATCATCAGTCAAGAAATGTCCGAATTGTGGAGCTGAGGTTACTGCATCTAACCTATCCCGCCACCAAAAAACAAAGAAGTGTATGTCAGCGTCAAATCCACCAGCTTATGCTTCTTCCAACGGATTCAATGAAAAACCTCCTTCGATGAAACAAGTATGTTCAAGGTGTGGTGTTGAAGTCAGGAACTCCTCCATGTCCCGCCATAAAAAAACAAAGAAATGCATGTCCACGTTAGACAGACAAACTCCGGATTTTGATATGTCTATGTTGGAAAACTACGCTGATGCTGTGAGTGACAATCAATTCCAGAACGTGATTGCTGATTTTGATATGTCTATGTTGCCAGAGTCCTATTCAAATCTTAGACCTGAAGAACAAGACGCGATTGCTGATTTTGATTTGTCTATGTTAGACACTCCAGATTTCTATTCCAAAATTAGAGCTATAATTGGTCCATCTACAGCTGACGCTCCAAAGTTTGAACCACCAGTAAAAAGGATACACCCCAATTCATCGAAAATTATATCAATACTTGGTCCACCACCATTTGAAGTTCCGGATAAGTCAGACTATTCACTGCATATACCATATAGTCCTGTATACCATTCACCACTACATATCCCAGAGAGTCCAACATACAACGTGCTTAGTCCGACCGATGTACGTGCTCAAATAAAACCCCAGAAGAAACCATGTCCAAAATGCAGTAAGGAAATAACGGTTTCCAACATGGCTCGGCACCAAAAATCTCAGAAATGTGCCAAAAACCAGCATGGTATGACATATAACGAACGTCTGAAAAAGATGGAAATCAAACCAGCTCCTAAAAGTAAAATGTGTTGGATTTGTGAAACACCAATAGAGTCATCCAACTGGAACCGTCACAAACAATCGAAACGTCATATCCGTTTGTCAGCACTTCATGAAGGTCCTCGATACAGGAGTGAAATATTACCCATTACGAGACTGACACCAAGACTGCCGGCACCTACTCCAGACATCAACATGCTGGTAAAGAAATACCCAAAACGGCCAAGGGAAGTCAAACAAGTACCGAAGGTCAATACAAACGATATAGCTCTTGAAGCGATGATCCGAAAACCGACTAGACCGCAAAAGATTACTACAGGTGTGAAAAAGATTATTAGTGAGACACCGACTAGTACAATTAATAGTGAGAATTCGATTAGTCCTACCATGGAAGAGAGACAGCTTCTGTCTGAAACAGAATCACCTTCAACACCTCATCTGGTTCCGGTACGTACTCCAGAGGAGTCACAGACAATACTTGATGAAATATCAGAAGTCCAGTCGGCATTCACGGGAAGATTGAAAACGTATGTGATTATGAACAAACGTGGGATCAAAGATCCAAAAATGTTTCTTGAGATATGCAAACCACTCGTTGTTGACAAAACTTCAGGAAGCTGTAAAAGAAAAGAATCTTAAGGTAAACATGGTTTATCATGCTGAATTCAAGAAAATAATAAACGATGTGGAGGTGACTCAAGTCATGAACTTTAAAACGAAAAATGAAATTCTTTACTCGACAACGTCTCTGTCTGACTATTATAACTCAGCAAAACTTAAGATGTTGGTTGAGATGGAGGAGTTTGAGGCAAACGGTTCTCAATGGTCACTAAAAAGTGTGAAAGACTTGGAGATCAGAGTCAACCGATACGTTCCTTTTCACGGATCCAGCTATGTGGTTCTACCAAAACAGATTCAATCCAAAAAGGCTGTTATTAATGTAAAAAACGAAGATCAGAAATGTTTTATGTGGTCTATTCTGGCAGCTTTACATCCAGTTAAGGTTCATCCAGAAAGAATCAGCAATTACGAACCTTTCAAACGAGAGCTGCTTCATGCACTAGCAACTTGCGAATGCCCCATGAAACTTGATGATATAGCAAAGTTTGAAAGACTTAGTGGCATTTCTGTTAATGTCTATGCTTATGATGACAAGTTCGATATATTCCCGCTGAGAATAACTGATAACGAGATGGAAAAACATGTTAATCTACTGTTTATCAGAGAAAAAACAAACACTCACTACTGCTGGATCAAAGATATGTCCCGTTTGGTTAGTTCACAGATCTCACGAAATGGACATAAGATGTGGATATGCAATAGGTGTTTGCAACACTTTACGAGAGAGGATTTACTCATCAAGCATAGAGAAGACTGTAACACACACGATGCTGTAAAATTGGAACTACCAGAGCCAGGAACTGTAATTAGATTTAAAGATTTCAATTGCTCAATGAGAGTGCCCTTTGTGTATTACGCAGACTTTGAATGCTGTCTAGCACCTATTTCAACATGTCAACCGTGTAAAGTGGATTGTAATGGTAATCATCAGTCGTTCACTATCAAATATCAGAAACATAATGCCATTTCCTTCTGTATGTATGGGGTGTCAGAGGACGGCTTTTCCAAACCACCGATTAAATACTTTGGAGACGATGCTGCACATGTATTTGTAAAATCATTGATTGAGGAGTCGATAAGGATTAATGAACTTTACAAGAGTGAAGCAATAGTCCCCATGCAGTTGATGACAAAAGAGCAACAGGAAATGTTTGAATCTACAACTACGTGTCATATCTGTGGAAATTATCTTGGTGATGATCGTGTTAGAGACCATAACCATTTGACGGGTTTGTTTAGAGGAGCAGCTCACAACAAGTGTAACATCAATTTCAAAAAACCTAGGTTCATTCCTGTTTTCATTCATAATTTAGCAGGTTACGACACTCACCTATTCATTAAAGAGTTTGGTAAGTTCGAAAATCGCATATCATTGATACCCAACAACGAGGAGCGGTACATTTCCTTTACGGTCAGTGTGGAAGGTGGAATTGAACTACGATTCATCGATTCATTCAAGTTCATGTCACAAAGTCTCGATAGGTTGGCAAAGAATCTGACTAGATCTCAATTCAAATACATCTCAACATATTACAATGGTAAGGACCTCAATTTATTGCTACGAAAAGGAGTGTACCCTTACGACTACATGGACAGTATAGAAAAATATAGTGAAACATCACTACCTAGTCAAGAAGAATTTTACAATAGACTGAATAAACAACACATAACAAATGAAGATTACAAACATGCGTGCGATGTATGGACCGCCTTTAACATTCAGAACATGAAAGAATATACAATGCTATATAACGAAACCGATGTCTTGCTGCTTGCAGATGTTATGGAGAACTTCAGGGATGTATGTCTCAATACATACAAATTAGATCCTGCATGGTATTTCACAGCACCTGGGTTGGCTTGGAACGCAATGCTAAAAATTACAAAAGTCGAACTGTCCCTATTGACTGACATCGATATGGTACTCATGGTTGAAAAGGGTATTCGTGGTGGTATTTCACAGTGTTCTCATCGATATGCGAAGGCAAACAATCCCTACATGAAAGACTACGACAAATCGAAACCAAACAACTACCTCATGTACTTGGATGCAAACAACCTGTATGGGTGGGCAATGTCTGTAAAACTACCATATGCAAACTTTCAGTGGAGCAGTACAGACATCGATGTAATGAAAGTTAGTGACGATTCACCCACAGGCTACATATTAGAAGTTGATTTGGAATATCCTGAAGAACTACACGACGTACACTCTGATCTACCTCTCGCTCCAGAACGTAGAGTCCCACCAGGATCGAAAATGGCAAAGCTTCTGACAACTCTCTACAGCAAAGAAAAGTATGTCGTACACTACAAAAATTTAAAGCTTTATTTGAGTCTGGGTATGAAACTAAAACATGTTCATAGAGTTCTTAGTTTCAGTCAAAGCAATTGGTTGCAACCGTACATTAATCTGAATACCATGGAGCGTACAAAGGCGAAAAATGATTTTGAGAAAGACTTTTTCAAACTTATGAACAACTCAGTTTTTGGAAAAACAATGGAAAATATGAGAAATCGTGTAGACATTCGTTTGGGTACTAAGTCCAAATTAGTGGAAAGATGGGTTAGCAAACCGAACTTTAAGAGTCGAACCATCTTTACAGAAAACCTAGTTGCTGTACATTTTAGTAAGAAAAAACTTTTGTTAAATAAACCTATTTACGTAGGTATGAGTATTCTAGACATATCAAAGACACTGATGTATGATTTCCACTACAATGTAATGAAAGAGAAGTATGGATCTAATATAAAAATGGTGTACACCGATACCGATTCCCTGATATATGACATCAAAACTAAAAACTTCTACGAAGACATGAAACATATAATTGGATTATTTGATACAAGTGACTACCCCAACCCCAACCAATATGGGCTCCCCCACGTAAACAAAAAAGTTCTGGGTAAAATGAAAGATGAACTTAATGGTCGAATCATGCGAGAATTTGTAGGACTACGATCCAAGATGTATGCGAGCAATATAGAAGACAACCATTACATAAAGAGGTCTAAGGGCGTGAAAAAAGCTGTAGTTGAAAATGAAATTACCTTTAGCAACTATAAAGACTGTTTGTTTAGTAACATCGAGCACTACAAAACGATGAATACAATTCGGAGTCAAGCACACAATCTCTACAGCGTAGAACACCATAAAGTGGTACTTTCATCAAAGGACGACAAGCGTTTCGTACTCGAAGACAATATCCGAACCCTAGCATGGGGTCATTATAGAATATGCGAAAACTGTTAAATTGTAAATGTATGTAAGAGAACATACTATGGAAATTCAAGTGTATTGCAAAGATAAATTCGAAGACCAATTTTTACCTAGACCGTTACGGTGTCTTATTGTAGGACCGTCTGGGAGTGGTAAAACGAACTTGTTATTGAATTTCATTTACAACAAAGATGGAGTTCCGTTCAAGAATCTATACGTGTTCAGTCGTTCAATAGAACAACCTGCATATGTAGATCTGCGTGAACAATACAGTAGATTAGAAAAAAAACCTTAGAAGACAAATAGCGTTTTTCTATTCGTCCTGTCAAGATCTCATTTCTATCGATGACTGCAAACCAAACTCACTTGTGGTATTTGATGACTGCCTCCTAGAAGAGCAAACTAAAATCAAAGACTATTTCATTAGAGGACGTCATAAAGGGATTTCTTGTGTCTACCTGAGTCAGAGCTATGGTCGAGTTGATATGCAGGTCATACGAAACAATGTTAATCTGTTGTGTCTGTTTACAATGAACAAGTACTATACAAAGAGAGTGTTCCAGGACTTTGTAGGTTCTGACATGACTTTCAACCAATTTGAGGCTCTCTGTTTTGAGTGCTGGAAAACACCTCATGGGTTCATATCTATTAATACTACAGCTAAACCACAAAAAAGGAAATACATGTGCAATTTAAAAAGGAAACTAAGTGTTGAATAATACTTCGTTGTAAAACGTACCAGTATAAACGTAATTTGACGTTCATAAACGTAATTTGACGTTCATAAACGTAATTTAACGTTCATAAACGTAATTTGACGTTTAAGTATAAACGTAATTTAACGTTCATAAACGTAATTTGACGTTTAAGTATAAACGTAATTTAACGTTCATAAACGTAATTTGACGTTTAAGTATAAACGTAATTTAACGTTCATAAACGTAATTTAACGTTCATAAACGTAATTTGACGTTTAAGTAAGTAAACGTATAAACGTAATTTAACGTTCATAAACGTAATTTAACGTTCATAAACGTAATTTAACGTTCATAAACGTAATTTAACGTTCATAAACGTTATTTAACGTTCATAAACGTAATTTGACGTTTAAGTATAAACGTAATTTAACGTTCATAAACGTAATTTAACGTTCATAAACGTAATTTGACGTTTAAGTATAAACGTAATTTAACGTTCATAAACGTAATTTGACGTTTAAGTATAAACGTAATTTAACGTTCATAAACGTAATTTGACGTTTAAGTATAAACGTAATTTGACGTTCATAAACGTTATTTGACGTTCTAGTGTAAACGTGACTTGAAAGATTTGAAGAATAACGCTGTATCTATTACTATAAGTATACAACATGGCGAATAAACTAGATGCAAAAGAAGCAAGGCGACTTGAAAAAATTCAGACTGTCTTGGCTGCAAAGTTCAAACGTGCTGAACAGGATGAATTAAAAAACTTCTCAAACAAAAATACTATATCATCAAATGCTAATGAGACGTCTACCAATCGTAACATATCAATAACACATGATCGACCGCTCACTGTTTCTAAAGCTAGAAAGTTGGATGAGTTAAACCGGAAATTACAAAGTGAGTTTGCTCAGACCCATTTTAAAGAGTTAGAAGATGTTCGTGAAAATGAGAAAAAGTACGAACCAATCACCAGAGCCATTAGGGAACAACAACATAGAGAATTGGAAACACAAAAGATACGTAGTCAAAACCGTATGAAACAGTTGGTAAGATTTCAACCTCAAGCATCAGATCGTCGAACGTTTGAGGATGTAGATTACGATGATGAGCCAGAAGTACAACCTCAAGAGCAATCGATGAAACAGTTGATGGATTCTAAAGTAGTAACACTTGGTTCTCTAGGAGCCCGATACCTTCCAAAATCCAACGACAAACAGTTTGGTATTTGGTACGATGAAAATCTAGAGCAGCCGATGATCGGTTCCGAACCGATTACATTTGATTATGATGACATTATATTAGTCAGCTCTCAAAAGAAATACAAAGGGACTGAGGGTCTTTGGAGATTGTTGACGAAAAACAATATAGTAGAGAAGGATCTGTACACCGATGAAGACTGGAACTCTTACAAGGACATGTTGGTGAGGACAAACTCGCTTTTCCAAAGAAACAATCCCAAAAGTAATCGTCCCAAATCAAGTCAAGGACTAAAGTGGAAACATATGATAAAACCTATTTGGGATGAGTTGGTGAATGGAAAAGTGGCAACAATTGGTTCAGGGTTAAAGGTTTACAATGAAAGTCCGGTCGAATATAAGTACATAAAGAACTTCAAAGACCTCATTGACAGGTTACACTACATTCAAGCTCAGGAAGAAGCTGGGAACAACAACTTTCATAATGAAAAACTGTCTGTGGTTGATTTCCTTCACGATGAAATGGAAGACCTAATTGCTACACCTAAAGGGTTGAAGTACCTAGTCAGATGTTTGTCTGTTTTACCTGAACATGTTATAGAAGGTAAAGGGCTTTTGAACGACATCATTAACAAGTTACCATTCGAGTTACATGCGCCCAAGAACTGGAATCTTGATACGTACAACTACTGTGGGCCCGGCACCCAGCTTGACAAGAGACTTGCTAGGGGAGATAAGGGAATTAATCCCCTCGATGAAGCTTGTAAGAAGCATGATATATGGTATAGGGATCATAAAAACACAGAAGACAGGTGGGAGGCGGACAAAATATTACAAAAGAAAGCTTGGGAGAGGGTTACCTCAGATGATGCTGACTTGAATGAGCGTATGGTCGGCCTAGCAACAACAGGAGGAATGTGGTTGAAACGTAAACTCGGTATGGGGTTAGGAACTTCAGGATGTATCTACCCATCAGATATATAAAACAATGAAAGCAAATATTTTTTACCCTATATATAAGAGAGGATATAATAGAACAGTGATCAGTGGTAAAACCAGTGATGGAGAAACTATATATTGAATTTTCGAGCGGTATAGCAAGAAGTGAGTATAGAACTGCAATGCCAGTTTCAGAGCTCAACTTCAATGCACCCAACAACAATACAACATTCAAACTGGATCATGGAGACGCATTTTATGATTCACGCATAATGTACCACATTCAAGGAAAGTATGTGCAAAAATCTGATGGATCTGATTATCAAACTAACTCTACTGTCAAACTGGTAGACAACTTCGCGGCCTTCTTGTTTTCAAGAATAGAGCTGAGGAAACACAATACATTGATCGACACAGTAGAACTCCCCGGCATCACCAGCACTATAAAGGGGGTTGTTAGTTACAGTAACACTGAAAAACAAACACTCTCAAGTAGTGGTTTCTCATCATCGTTTACAGGAGGTGGGAAGTTTGAAGCACTCGGCACACTTGGGCATTTAGGATTAGGGTTCTTTGACCACCTACGTTACCCGATGTACAAGGGAGGTTTTGAAATCACATTTACTAGGAATGAAGATAATGATGCGTTGTTTCACTGGAAAGGGGCAGGGTCCACAGCAACGGATCCTGGTGATGGAAAAATTGTGATAGAGTCGTTTGTGTTACGAGTCCCCATAGTCGATTATACCAGCACTTCCAAAATCCAGTTAATTGATGGTTTGAAACATCTGAGTGACAAGGATGCTTTAGTCTACAACTTCTTTCAATGGCAATGCATCGACAAAAGAGGGGTGTTCGGTTCATCGTTCAGCTTCGATATTACAAGTGTTTACAGAAATGTGTACAATCCTAGATTTGTTATAATCGCACTTCAGACAAACAGAACAAACACCCAGGCAAAAGATCCTAGTAGATTTGACAGCTGCAACATCAAAAATGTGTCTGTGAAAATTAATGGAGAAAGGTACCCTCAGGAATTGCAGAATTTTGATATTACTAATGGTATATACAGGATCATGTACGATCAGTACCTAGGGTTCCGAAAAATAAACTTCGGAGACAATAACGTGTTAGTAAACCTGAAAGAATTTATTGATAACTCACCTTTGGTTGTAATTGACACACATCTACATCAACTAACAACAGACAGATCTCGAAGTGACATTCAGATTGAATTAGATTTTGTAAAAGCTATTGCATCTCCACAGGGGAGCAGCGGCACCACAGCATATGTTGTCGTTGTATCTGAGGCACATTTCTCATATGACATTACTTGAAACATAATCAAATTCCTGTAAAAACAAATAAAAAAAACAACAAACAACAAAAAAAGTAAAAGTAAAGTTTTTTTTTTTCATTAGTAGGCGGCAATTATTGTTTTCATGTCAGTGTTTTGTATATAAGAAAGCGTATAGAATGGAAAGTCAGCATAATTATACAGTTCGGCTATCCGAAGCTCAAAAACGTAAGCTTCGTACAGCGTACAAAAGACGGAAACCTACAGTAATCAGATTATCTAATGAACAGCTGTCTCACGGAAGTGATCGTATACTTCTTTCTGGAGAGCAACGCAAAGCCGTTTCTAGAGCTGTTAAGAACAAAAAAGGTTTACAATTGCTTCTAAGTTACAACCAACTCGTATCTAATAAACAAGGAGGGTTTTTGAAGGAAATTATGGAAATGGTGGATTCGTCAGTTCCTGGAGGTAAACGTTTCATCTCTCCATTAATAAGAAGAAAGGTGGCTCCTTTACTGAGAGAAAAATTTATACCTTGGTTAAAGAGTTTAGTCGATGAGGAGTTAGACACCATTATTGAAAAAGATCCTACGGGTAGAGGGTTGAAACAACGTATTGGTCGGAAGCTTGATGCATTGTTGTCTGTGAATAAAAAAAAGAGATCTTCCCGCTGTCTCTTGGTGAAATAGAAAAATTAGCAGGTATATTAAACATTAATGAGTTTAGAGGTGTTTTCATGCGACAGTTACTTCCAGACAAACCTACAAATATCGAACGTGGTATTGTAAATCTTGGTGACCTTTCATCTGGTGGTACTCACTGGACGTGTTATGTGAAACGTGGTGAAAAGAAATTCTATTTTGATTCATATGGTGATGTCAATCCTCCAATAGAAGTAGTCAGGTACTTGGGGCCAAAAGGGTTGGTTTATAACTCAGAGCGTATTCAGGGGTTTGACGATCCTCCTATCTGTGGACATCTGTGCCTGGAGGTTCTACGACGAGATTCATCTGGTGAGGACTGGGAACATATTCTTCGTAGTATAAGAAACAGTAAAAATGCATGGAAACCGTGGTTTTATTTTCAACAGATTTGGAGACGAAATTGAAATTGGATCAATACCAACTCAACCCAATTCAGACCCTTCTCCTGACGAGATAATTGAGCTTGCAAGTGATGTATCAAAATTCTCACAAGATTTATCCGAAGTCAAGAAATTATTGGAATCGCATTTGGTAAAATCGGAAAAAATAATAAATGCGATCGAGATTGTCCCCACTAGTACCGTAAATGGTGAAAAGATATGGGGCAGCTTCCTATTGAAAAACCACCAGAGAATTGGTCAAGTGAGCAAAGCAGTGGAGCCATATGATGTGGTTGTCAAAGTTCAATTGAGTGAATTAGAAGGCAAGATATACATAATGCAGAAAAAATTCAACAACGAAATAAAAAATATATGGAAAGAGGTTTTGAAGACTTCCATGATGGTAGCAACTTCATCTAAAACTTGTATAGAATTATAAGTATATAAAAAAACTGCAACCATGCCATTACTCAAACTAACTGGAACTGAGTCTGTACTGACTCTCCATCTAGAACACCCCATCCACTTGGATCCAAACGTAGAGTATTATATGGCTCTTGTTGGATTTTACTCCGAGAACAACATATACAACTTGTTGCAACATGCAAAAGTCTATTTTTGGGACTTGGAAATACATTTCATTCCGAAACCACTGATACTTCAATGCGGTTACTGGACCATTGAAAAACTTGAAAAGAGTTTCAGAGATTGTATAAAATCGTTGAATCTTAGTATAAATTCTGATGATTTCAAGATCTTTAAAGATGGTGACAAAATATCAATTAATTCTCCAATTAAATTCTACTTGGATAAAACCGTTAGTGATCTCTTAGGTTTTGAAAAATCTGATGCAACAAACTTACAAAAAGAATCAACTTACTTCAACTCAAATGAAAATGTAATTGCATCGAATCCACCGAATCTCAGAGCCGTTGATGTCATCGAGATACACTGCAATATTGTCAACAACAGTCTTGTCAATCATGATGTTCACTCTCACAAACATTTGGAGACAGCAATCCTCTACTCCTTTTCCCCTAATGTACCACACGGCTACAAAATATCTCAATCACCTCAAGAAAAACACTACATACCTCTTCGGAGCGGTTTACGAAAGATTCAACAGATCACAATCACACTTGTAGACCAAAACAACCATCTGCTCCAGAACAACCATGTAAACAACATCGTCTATTTAGATCTGATCAGTAAATCACAAACACATACATACTCACAATTGTGGTAAATAAAAACGCGTGGTGATTCGCGCGGCGCGGTTCTGACTACCCGTACTCACACTCTTAGTCGCTCTCTAACAATTTTCTGTCCCAGATTCGGTCTCACACGGTTTGTCCCAGATCCGGTCTCGGGTGCGTTGTCCCAGGAACGGCCAAAGTATACTACTCGCACGCACACACACGCACACACATTTTATATACCACTTTCCTCATATACAATATTTCCTCATAAATTGTTAATATATGCACTCATTAATAAAACTCTGTTTCTCTTTTAAGAAATGAATACTTTGGAAGTATCAGAATATTTTAAAATTTTTGTGATTTTGAAATATACTGAAAGTTTTAGAGGTCAATAGCATAAAAACTAATACAGATATAACAAATGTTTAACTTTGACAAAAACTGAAAAATATAATTTTACAAACATTGAGATACTTATAAAATAAAATTCGGTCAATCAATAGACATTCGTTGTATTGTACTTGGCACGAACAATGAACAATAACGGTGTAGGCTCTTAAACATTCTTCGAGGTGTAATTGTATAAGTGTAAGCTTTTGGATTTGTAGTTGTCCTAAACCACTTTCATTGTTTATATATTTAAGATATTTAAGACATCACTAACCGTGCCTTACATCTAACCCTTAGAAGCTTATATATTCTATATATATATATATATATATATATATATATATATATATATATATATATATATTACTATCCGAGTATATCAGTTCGTATATAAGAGTTGAATATAATATAATTTAAAGATTAAATTACATACAGTACGTATAAAGCCTTAAATATATGTGGGTCAAAAAGTACATGCCTTTTCGGCAGAACGATCTATATATTAGAAACAATTTGTCTGTTGAGTTTTAAATGAAAGTCATCCTAATTCAGTCCTTATTTGTACATTCAGCGCGTTCATTTTGTACATTACGATACTTCAGCAGGCGCTATTCATATTCGGATTATAACGATTTACGTAAATTACTTTTAGAATAATAACAAGGAAGTATAAAACCTAGAAAACAATATTAATGTGAGGACATTTATAACCAACACAAAAACATAAAACGAAACGTTATAAAGTTTTATCGTGTAAACAAAGTTATTTTGTCTTCTAAGTGTTCCATTTTACACCCCGTCAAAGCACTGCTAACACAATTATAATCCAGAGATACTTCGGCATCGCTGTGCGAGCCATTTTCAGTAAAGATATTTTAGAACTGAAACTGTTGCATATTCAGAATATATTTGAATTTATCACTCTAACCCAAACTAAATATTGTGGATCACTAAATATTTATTTAAGCAATATTCTGTTATACAGTTTGCAGTATTCATTGGTCTCAAACCAGTAATTTATTACAAGACGAAATTATACAGATTTAACATATTACAACTAAGTCAAACATTTACAAAAGGGAGAATGACGGTTAATTTTGAAAGTTTAATTTTCTTTTAATCTTTTACTCTCTTTTACTCTCTTACTCTCTTTAACTCTCTTTTTTGTGGGAATAAAGCGAAATCCAATTTGGTAAGAATAAAAGATAGAATAATTAACTTTCAGAGAGAAATGTCCTTGGAAAGTACTTTCAGGCGAAATGAAAATATTTCATTCACAACGGAGCGCCAATTGGGCATTCCTATTAAAGTGAGACAAATCGTTAATTTTCAGTAGTCATTCTGTGTTTAATATCACTAGGGAAATTCATGGTTAGAGTATAGTGGTAGGAAATGTAGCCGATCACTGTTTTCGTTCATAAATACGTTATTATAACTGTGTATACATTTAATTAATACGTTACCAATTACTAGTAATCAAAAGAAATAAAACCGAATTTCATTAATTTAAAATATGGGGAACTGAGTTGTGGTTTGCTAATCGATAAACACATTCCCACCTCTAAGCTAATATCTCAAAGTTAATGGAGTATTCTTCACTCAGTTTATCTGCAAAAAAATCTCTCTGGATCGTATAGTTACTAGAATTTCTATGGGACTGAAGTTTAGAGATCTTACATTATCTTTAGTTTTAGCTTGTGGCTTTTTGAATATTTGGCTCTAATAAACATAAGAAATAGTTTTTCATGAGTAGATACTGAGCCTATGTGATACTGGTACTTGGCTATGTGGAATGCTTACTACATATCAATGTATTTCAGGAAGTCTGAATTTCCTTCGGTTTCTGAATTGCTTTGCGCTAAATGCCCTAAAAGGCTTCTGAGGCATTGTGTTTTCTGGTTCCTTGAACTGCCTCAAATTTAGTTTATGATTTTAAATCCTTAAATTTTAGTCTTCTAATCCCTAAACGTTACTCTCTCCTTTAAGTTCTCCATGTCTCTTCTCTCCCTCTTATATTATTCTTCGGAACCCTCGAGTATCCTGTGCTTGTTCCCAAATATTCCAGGATATGGTATTAAAAGTCCTAAATTATCCTAGTTTTCAAGTTCGCTTTTCGAGTCTATTGCCTTTTTTTACTATAGGTGCGTAGTTTTCTATGCTCATTTGCAAATAACTGATATCGTTATTTAGTTAATTTATTATTAATTTATATATTACTATTCAGTTAATAGCGTAATAAGATTATTATAAGATTATATTATAGTATAAGATAGGACTAAGACATAGTTTTTTGTATAAGACAAATGAATTTATTTCTCATTACATACACATATAATATATATGTATATATCTCTTTATAAATACAAGATAGTGGCAAAAGTAAAGCATTTAAAATAATTGTATTTTACAATCACTTAGAGCAATATAAAGATTGGGGTAGTCTGGCACATGTTATTGATGGATTTCCCAGAGATGTGTTGTTAGCAAAAAGCAAGATAAATGAGGCGAAACCCAAATGTCTTGATGAAAAACCACCATCATCCCTCACTTTGCCCCGACAGAAAACATGTAGCGGGGAATTAAAAGAAATGTTACAAATGCAGTTTCAAAAATATAAAACATTATTTAAACATTTAAATTGTGGAATAATTAAAATTATAAATAGAATTGAAGAAAATAAAGTCTGGCTTTTCAGAGAAGCCTGCATATGTATACTGAACACGGTGAAAAGTGATATAAGATTGAACGCTGTCCTGTGATTGCTTCAGTTTGAAACTGTCTAACCAACCTCAGGTTGTTCAGGTTCCGGTAACAAATATCCGTCTTTGTCCTCATCCTCTCCCTCCCTATATATCTTTACCTGGATTCCCCTCTTGATACACTTCACTCTAATCCAATTTAACAATCACTGTACTATCACCGACATCTGTCAATGTGTCTGGTCAGAGTAATACGATTGTTTACTAACTGTCCTGAAAACATAACGAAAAAGTGTAACAATTCAATTCTAATTTAGATAATTAATATTAGTGTCTACAATATTAGTTGCTATATATTACTGAAGGATATATACATTTATATACAGGGTGGTCCGGAAGGAAAGAAAAACATTTTACCAGGTGGCTGCAAACGTAAAAGCAAGACAAAAAGTTCGTATAAAAATATGTCTGGAAATGCTTTGTTAGCGAAATAATGGTAGAAAAAATTTCAACCAGATTTCCACTCTAAGGATTAAATGAAATCGGACTGAAATCATTAGAACTGTAGCTAAGACAAAAATTTGATTGTTTCATATGAATAGTGACCAGCAAAATTGAATAAATTAGGACCCATAAATGTAATTCTCTTAGTTTGTAAAATAACTTGTGAAAACAAAAACTTATTGTGAAAACCCCGCTTTTTGCGTTTGAGGCGATATAATTTCATTAAATAGCTAACACATAACATCGATGAAAAATGTAGAGAATTTAATTAGAATATCATTTATGTAAATAACGTTAACAGAAAACAAATTCTTAACTAATGAATTCGAATTCATTTTCATCAACATATTCCTCTCCAAAATAGCAGCAATAATGTATTATCATAATAAAAGCTGATAGAAATTAAATTTACTAAGTCTATACAATTTTAACACGCTTCCAAATATTTTGTGTATATCTGAACTGTTGAACATCTTTATTTTCCTTCATGAGGGCAGGAGTATCAACATTCGAGTAATCAGTTCATTTCAGGTATTAAATTTCACTATGTACACTTTACTTTTCATTCAATCTCATATTCAATATTATAATGAACTAAGGTCAAGAGACCTTGGAGGCCAATTAATAAATTACCCAGTACCAATTAGTTTGCCTGAACAGTGTTCGTTTAATTCATTAATTCATCTCTACCTCGATGAGTAGATTGCGGAGGAGTGCCGTTATGTTGAATATACATATTCATTTGGGTTAGAAGTGGTGTATTTTCCAGAGAAATAAACAATTAATTACGTAAAAATTTAATGTATGTTTCTGCTACAAATCGTTTATCTAATATGAAAGTGCAATTAATACATTATGTACAATAATAACACATTCATTGAAAATTTACGCTGAAACTTATTGTCGGTTGCAGGATAAGGATTCTCATCTGATTACTAGTGGAAATTCCCGGTGTTGTTAACACCATCACGGGTAAATGTAGCTTCCTCAGTAAAAAGTATTCTTGAAATAATACAACAATGCGTTTAAATTAAATCACAGAATTTTAAACGCGCACCATTGTCTCCTGACTGAAGATCTTGCACTTTATGGATATGTAATGGATACAATCATGTTTGCAAGTTTTTGGGATATTAAGTTGCTTGCATAGATATCCTTGCAAAAATTGTAGATGTGTTCATCTGTCACACAGCACAGCACAAGTACCAGAATGTGTTCTCATCACGAACGTACAGTCACAGGATCGACCACTGTTTGTCTGTGAATACACTCGGCGGAGTATAAAACACAGTTCCCAATATTCAGATTTACTGGAAGAGTGCATGGGAAAATCCCTTAAGTACACTTAAACGAGAGTCAAAGGGTACAACAACAACCACATTTTAGAGTAAAAAACTCAAATCAACGCGCTGAATACTTTCAAGAAGGAGGAAGGTCAACGAAGCGATGTGCTCGGCCCCAAACTGGTGAGTCCGTCTCTCCGAGAAGAGCTCACGCAAAGTTCATAGCTTTTGGGTAGAAGAGACGCTTTACCGGCCAACGCTTAGGTCCCATCACCTCAACTGCGTCTATAGGGATGTCTATTATTGCCCCACCAGTTAGAGTACAGCGATCCCACAATCATCTGTTTGTATGCAGCCAGCCAATGTAGGTCATTAAGAATTATATACTAAAGAACTAATGTAAAACTAATTATTTAAACGTGATATTATATTTTACATTATTAAAGAACATAGTTATAAATATTATACACCAAGTGATATTTGAGCTAATATTATGACAAAAAAGTGCTCACTAATACAGAAGAACTATGATTAGCTATTCTTTGTTTGACGATGGAGGGGTTGTGAAAGAACACGACTTGTGTGACATTTGACACGGTTATAGAGTTAGTGAAGTTAACACACAGCGTGATTGTTGCGATTCCTGACTTACGCGTGTCACAACGCTCTGGTATTATTTGTTTATTTTAACGTAGATATTAATTATGTGTTAGGTTAGTTATTCACCTGAAGAAGAGATCAGATTGCGGATCTCAAAACAGTGTTTCTGATTTGTTGTATCACTGAACGATAGAAAATGTCCGGAAATGTTCTGTTTCCAATGATTAGCTAGATTGGAAATATGTGGGATTAAGGTTAGTAATAATACTTCTCCATCTAGCAAAGGTATTGGCAAGTAACATCGCGCACTGTGTACTTCGTGAGATGTTGACAAGTAACATCGCGCACTGTGTACTTCGTGAGATGTTGGCATGTAACATCGCGCACTGTGTACTTCGTGAAATGTTGGCAAGTAACACCGCGCACTGTGTACTTCGTGAGATGTTGGCAAGTAACACCGCGCACTGTGTACTTCGTGAGATGTTGGCAAGTAACACCGCGCACTGTGTACTTCGTGAGATGTTGGCAAGTAACATCGCGCACTGTGTACTTCGTGAGATGTTGGCAAGTAACATCGCGCACTGTGTACTTCGTGAGATGTTGTCAAGTAACATCGCGCACTGTGCACTTCGTGAGATGTTGACAAGTAACATCGCGCACTGTGTACTTCGTGAGATGTTGACATGTAACACTGTTTGTTACAGCTAGTAAAGAGTTGTATTCGTATTTAATTGATTGCTATAAATATCTCAGGTGTTGTCACTTTACATTGAGAACTATAAGTAGCGAAAGTGATCGGTTTAGGTATCATGCGAATGGTAAGATATTGACGTAAAAACTATGGAGTACTTTGTATTACAAGTAGAAAGCCGTGGTGTTGTTTACTCTGGTTAGTAAATTGTACGATATAAACGCCACAGTAGTATACTACAGCTAGTAAATCAGCTAGTATTATGTTGTGCATTCTAGCTAATAAAGGTGTAGTTACGTAATGTAGTGCATTATAGTGAGAACGTTTTAATAATAAATCGTGTAATATGAGTAGTAATGTGATGACAGTGTATTTACAATAAACTTGTCTACTACTATAAGAAGTAAGATGTAGTTTATTCTACTCGTATTTATAGCTTAGTAAGGTACAACATGTAACAAAGCTATGAATAGTAAAACGTAGTTATATAAAATTGTGTCAAGATAGAATTGACATAGAACATTATATTTAATAATAATAAAATAGCTTACTATAGATAATGAGACATAGTCAAGTAGTATCGTGTACTATAAATAGGATATAGGCAAGTAGTATCGTGTACTATAGTGAGATATAATCAAGTAGTATCGTGTACTATAGCTAATGAGATATAGTCAAGTAGTATCGTGTAATATAGTTCATCAGATGCTGTTACATCCTGAATGATGATACTATAAGACTACATCGTGGCAATAGACATTGAGCTGTATAAAATCAGGTAAAGATTTTTCACTAATTTATTGTTTTCATAACGCTTGTTATGATCTAACAAGTGGAAAAATGAACGCCAGTACCTTACTGATACTAGTTAATACTAGTTATTGATTAATTATGTTCTCTGGCCATTGATATGGTTTTTATACCACGTTCCAGTACTTAATGTGATAACAGTGAGCCGTTATACTTCAGACAGATCATACTGTGTAAATGTAAGGGTTAACATCATAGAATACTTTTAGTGTACGGTACTTAAGCTAGTGAGCTACTTTCATAACTCTCTTAAAATGCTATGCCAATAAGTGATAGATTGGTATATTCGGCTCGAGGGAATCGGGAAATGCACGTTTTGTATCCATTGTGTACACTCTGGACCATAACTATACGGAATTTTCAAAAAACAAAACAAGTCTACTATAAAGAAAGAGATACATGATCATATAAACTTCAGTGTCACATCAGGTAGAAGTAAACTTTAACGTAAGCTCGTAAGTAACGCAAGTGTTAAACCCTTTCATGAAACATCGTTTACTACAACCGGTAACACTTTAGTGCTACGTCCGATAGCAGTGGACCATTTGGCCTTGCTTTAGGCATCAAGACTATCAAAGTAGGTGTTAACACGTGCGCTCTAATGTTCTAAGTGTTGCCATATAAGGCTGGTCTGCAGTAAATGGGGATGTTCTATGCTGTACATTTTGAGGTGTTATTGACTTTCGTGTGGTACAACTA
This sequence comes from Homalodisca vitripennis, assembly GCF_021130785.1. Classification (NCBI taxonomy): domain Eukaryota; kingdom Metazoa; phylum Arthropoda; class Insecta; order Hemiptera; family Cicadellidae; genus Homalodisca; species Homalodisca vitripennis. Next base: position 10,222 of record NW_025781337.1, on the reverse strand, counting down.
GAACAGATGATGTTATTTTATTCCCTCAAGTAATACAATTAGTAAGAAACGCTTTGCGTATATAGTCGTGTAATATATTACATGTTTATTTCATTCAACGTTGTATGGCATAGATACAGCAGTTGTTGTCATATATACGTTCGTATATTATACACTGATATTTAGTTGCAGCTAAAGCTAATGAGGTATTGTTATATAATATAGTTTACTACGGATAGCTGTTACTACATAACACATTACTAACGAATAGGCATGTTGTAATAAAATTGTATAAACGTATTAAAACTGTTGTCATATAACAACACGTGCTACATCAAATGTAACGTTCACATAACAAAAGGTATTACAGCTAGTTTGTTATAGTTATGTTCAATACAAGCCTTTAATAATTTATTCTCATCTTGGTTATCTCATAAATTAATTATTTTTACAACAATACCTTATATATATATATATATATAATATATATATATATAATATATATATATATACCAAGATAAAAAGCCATGTTGTCTTTTGTTTATATATATAAGTAGATATGAATATGGCGGTTCTAGACCACTTTTGGGACAGACAGACAGAAAATCAAATGTAAAATACTGGTCATTGAACCATAAACGAATCTATAAATCACGAACTAAAAATAAACGAATCTATAGCTGTTTGCTTCTACTTTCTTAAGGTGTCTATTGCAAACTTCTGCTTCGAATCAATCTATCGGAAATGTTGTTGAATCAGCTACGAATTAACGAAAAATCTATAACAATTGTAGTTAAATCTGCTATCAATCTGCTAGAATCAATGTAAAATCTATTGCCAATGTTCTCATATCTGTTTTGATTAAATGGAAATTCTGTTGTAAATACATTAAAATCTTAATGAAAAATCTTGGAAAAGTTAAATAAAAAATTATTGAAAAAATAGTATAAAGAATTTAAATTACCTCATACAAACCAATATAGTAATAAAAGTACTATTTTTGTCCTATAACTATACTATTTTTTCAATAATTTTAAGTCTTAGTTTACAGATTTTTCTATAATAAATAGAAGAATCTATCACTGTTTCACCAGAAATTGTGCTGATTTCTGTCAAATTCAAGTAAAAATCATTACTTTATCAAATTCATAGTTAAGAAATTTTCCCTATTTAAATGGAGAGGAAAAAGGTATCATGTCCATACTGCAAAAAAGATGTTTTTGAACATCATTACACCAGGCATTATAATTCAAAGAATCATCTGAAAAATAAAGATATTTATGAAAAAGAACTAAATTTATTTGAGGAATTGGGCTAAAGAAAATCAAATTGTCGATCATGAAAAGATGTACAATATAGAAAAATTGACGTGAATTAAAGAAAAGCTTTAAGGAAGATAAAAAAAGATCTCAATCTATTTAATGATGAAAAAATTCAATCAATCGCTGAAAAATTGTCCATTGAAACAAACGATAAAACTAAGTCTGAAAATGATCGAAGAAATTGACAAAACTCTTAAACGAAAAACCTGAAAATATCATAGATGTAGAAGTTTTATCCTCAATACACGGTTCTTTTCAAGCAATACATTTTAACAAATTTAAACGATAATTCCATGTCAATTTACAAATATCTATCAATTATGAGGCCAGAAATTAAAACTTTAATAGAAAAATTTCAAGAGAATGTTAAAAAATATGAAAGGATATCTCTCTTTGGAATGTGAATATGAACGAACTTTAGTAAACGGTGAACCACAAACTTGCCCAATGTACTTTACTATAAAAAGCAGACGAGATCTTTGATGTAAACGACTTTATTACTAAGCAATTTAATAAATTAATAGAGGTTCTGGATGGACATTTAAAAGTTGTAAACAATTAGTTTTGAGCATTAATAAACACGAAATAATGAACGCAGGATCATATATCGATTTACCACAAGAGATAAAGGTAAAAAAAGCTTGTATAAATATCAAAAATAAAGATGATTATTGCTTTATTTATTCTATCCGATGTGCTATTGAAAAACCCGAGACACATGTTGACAGAGCAAAGCAATATGAAAAATTTGTAAATGACGAAATATTTTCGGAATTTGAGTATCCAATGTCTTTAAAGGATATACAATTATTTGAAAAACGAAGCCATAATTCCAAGTACAAATATCCAAAAATGTCTATAAATATCTATACTTATGATGAGAAATTTAACATTGTTCCGTTGCAAATTTCAGAAATTTATGACGCCGAGTTAGAAGTTGATTTATTGTATGTAAAACAAGAAGATAAATCTCATTATGTTTTGATAACCGATCTAAATAGATTAGTGAGTTCTCAGTTATCTAAACACGAACATAAAAAATTGCTATGTAGAAGATGTTTAAGCCATTTCTACAAATCTGGAGATTTAACAGATCATTTAGAAATTTGCAAACAACATGAAGTTTGCAAGCCAATTATGCCGTTTCCTGGTCAAACGACAACATTTACTAATTATCAAAAGAAATTTTTCTCATCCTTACGTTATTTATATGGATTTTGAAAGCATATTAGAGAAGATTCCAACATGCAAAAACAATCCGCAAAAATCGACTACAACCAAGATTCAGAAGCATATTCCTTATGGTTTTTACTCTATATTTAGTGTCAAATGTAACCAATCGCATGTACAAACCGATATGTTATCGCGCTAAAAATGAGAAAGATTTGCCAAATGTCCCAACAAAATTGTTTGAAGAGCTCAATAAATTATCGAAGTATATAGCTAAAAACTATAATTCAAAGAACAAAAAACCTATGAAATTGACCGAAGAAGAAGAATTAGCGTACCAAAATTCCAGTCTTTGTCATATTTGTGAATGTGAGGGTTTTGATAATCAAACAAGAAAAAAAGTACGAGATCATTGTCATTTAACAGGTAAATTTAGAGGTTCAGCTCATTTATCTTGTAACTTAAATCTCAAATTTCCTCAAAATATTCCAGTTTTCTGTCACAATATGAGTAAATACGATACCCATTTGTACATAAAAGAATTGGCAAAACAGTATGGTAATGTTGATTTGATCGCAAAACACAGATGAAAAATATATAAATTATTCAGTAAATTCTGGATATGGGTATGAGTTTGAAGATGATAAACCAAGAAAGTTCATCAAGTTTTCTTTCGTAGATACGTTCAGATTTATGGCATCGTCTATTGAAAAGTTAGCTAAAAACCTCAAAAAAGATGATTTCAAGCATACAAATCATTTTATACAAGATGGACGAATATTGAACGCAATTCTAGATAGACAACCAAATGACGAAGAAGAAATCTTTAAAATTCTATCTGGAAAAGGCATATTTCCTTACGAATTTTATCGATAGTATTGAAAAAACTTGATTACACAGAAGACCTGAAAATTCAAGATTTCTATTCACTTTTGACAGACGAGAGCATATCTGAGAAAGATTATCAACACTACTTGAGTGTTTGGAACAAATTAAAAGTTAAAAATCTTGGAAATTACTCTGATTTGTACAATATCCAAGATGTACTATTGCTCGCTGATATATTTGAAAATTTCAGAAATATTTGCTTAAATTGCTATAAACTTGATCCAGCACATTATTTAACAGCTCCAAGCCTCGCATGGGACGCTATGTTAAAATTAACGAAAATAGAATTACAATTGATTAGTGATTATAATATGTATTTAATGATTGAAAAAGGTATTCGCGGAGGCATTTCTCAATGTATTAAACGATATGTTAAAGCAAATAACAAATATTTGAAAGATTTTGATGAATCAAAGCCTGAAAACTATCTGTTGTACGTCGATGCCAATAACCTTTATGGTTACGGTCTTATGCAAAATTTACCATATAACGAAATCAAGTGGATGAATCCTAAAACATATACAAAAGAAGAGTGGCAAGAAACAATTTTAGAACTCACTGGCGACGAAGATTATGGCTATATTCTCGAAGTTGATCTAGGATATCCAACAAATTTACATGAACATCACAAGGATTTTACCTCTTGCTCCCGAACATTATAAAAACAAACTTTGCACAACTTTACTGGATAAAACTGAATACGTTGTTCATTCAAGAAATTTGAAATTTTACCTCGAACAAGGGATGGTGTTGAAACATGTGAATAGAGTTATAGCATTCGAATCAGAAGCCTTTTATGAAAAAAGTACATTGATTTTAACACAAACATGAGAACCAAAGCTACAAGTGATTTTGAGAAAGATTTTTACAAGCTTATGAACAACTCAGTTTTTGGAAAAAGTATGGAAAATGTGCGAAATAGATGTGATATCAAACTAGGAAATGAAGAATTTTTCAATGAAACAGCCAAGAAAACAAACTTCAAATGCTTTAATATCTTTGACGACAACTGTATAGCGAGTCACATGTTCAAACAAAAAGGTTAAATTTAACAAACCGATCTACATAGGATTTTCAGTTCTTGACCTATCAAAATTGTTAATGTATGAGTTTTATTACGATAAATTAAAGAAGTTTGACCCAGATTTGAATCTGTGTTACATGGATACAGACAGTTATTTCCTAGAATTGAAACGAGATCCTTTTAAAATTATTAAAGATAATATAGATGACTTTGATACAAGTGATTATCCAAAAGATCACGAATGTTTCACTACTAAAAATAAGAAGGTAATAGGGAAATTTAAAGATGAGTTAAATAGCGAAGTTTTAGAAGAATTTTGTGGATTGAGATCGAAAATGTACTCGTACAAATATCTAGACAAAAATCCAGTAAGATGCAAAGGGATTAAGAGAAGCGTTGTAAATAAAACAATAAATATCGAAAACTTGAAGAAATGTTTGTTCGAAGATAAAGAAGAATTTAGAGAGATGACAGTAATCAAAAGCTACAAACATGAGTTGTACACAGTTACCATAAACAAGCTGGCACTGAACGCTAAAGATGATAAGAGAATTGTCCTAGAAAATAAGATCGATACAGTACCGTATGGATATAAAAATGAAGCGAAATCTGATATATTAGACGAATTAAATAAACTTGGAAACTTTGAAAATTGAGAAATAACCGGATGTGGGTTTTACGAATATGAATTGAGAAAGTCAAAGCTGTAATTTTTTCTATATAAATGGAGGCCCAAAAGAAGTGTACAAAGTGTCAAGAATTTAAAGATTTTGAAGAATTTTATAAGAATAAGCAAAGAAAATATGGATTTGAATATAATTGTAAAGACTGTCATAATAAATATCATAAAGAATTATACGATAAAATGGAAAAATTAACTTTAGAAGAGAAAGAGTGCACACGGTGTAAAAAGGTTAAGAATATTTTAGAATTTTATAATCTCCATTATAGTAAAGACAACAAACAAGCATATTGTAAAGATTGTGCTAAACAAATCTTTGCTAGACCAGTTCTTTGCGTATGCGGAAGAGAAATTCAACATTTCTATAGTCTTAAAAGACATTTACAAACAAAATATAATAAATCGAGAGTTTTTAGTAAAATTTAGAAACATTTTCATCGTGTAATTTAGATATTCTATAAATCAGTCGAGATTCTGCCATATTTGTAGTAAAATGATTTCCGTTGTATAAAATATTCAAAGATTCTTTCATTTGGTTGTAGAGATTTTATACTATTTGGAGCTCCATATCTTAATAAAATTTCCATTTCTGGGTAATCAATTTCAAGTTCTTTCAATCTTTTCGGTATTTCTCTCTTTTGAGCTCTGATAACGTAATAAGGATATTCCCACATGTGATTCTTCTTAATTAATACAAAAACATGGTGTTTTTTCTTATCAAAATCTTTACAAACAAGGTCTGGTTTCATTAAGTCAATTTTTACACTTTGTTTTTGCGATTATTTCCGTTTTTATTTCATCTTTAATTTGCAAGTGTTTAACTTCGTCCTCTAAATATTTAATCTTGTTTTCAAGTTTGTACTCACCAAATTTACGAATACTTGGCAAAACTTCTTTTGTAACCCACTTTTTAAACAATTTCGATTCTGGCTTATTAGATCTCAAAATTAAAGAATATAAACCAGATTCATTAACGAAAATAGTATGTTTTTGAATATTTTCTCGGGGTCTATGGGATAGACTACTGTAATTTATACATTCAAAAGTTGTTTTATCGTCATTATCGACATTATTTATGATAGCTTGCCTCGTGTTTTCATATTCTAAAATTTCTGCAACATCTTTTGCTTTGAACCAAATTTCGTTATTTTCGTCAACAATCGTAAAAATTTCTGTATTATTGAATTTGAATTGATTATTTATTAGATCTACAACTGTCACCATTTAGATAGAAACATTTTTATTTCGAGAATAAAGGCCAGATTCATTGATAAAAACGGTGTTTTTTTTGAAAGTTTGAAGGTAAGAAACGATTCGTTCCCCCCTTGATTCATCATTCTTTCGACAATCTTAAATATATTGTTGTTTTACTCTCATTATTTAATAAATTTCCCTCAGAGTCTTGTATAGTTAGAACGATTTTTTGAATTCTTTTAATATTTTTTCTAATTGGAATATAATCAATTTCATTCGGGTTTTCACTGATTTTTGATCCATAAGCAACATTTGGAAAAAAAGTGTACAAAATTTCAGATTCTTTGTGTAAATGTTCGGTATGATTTTCAAAACTAGGTTCAACGAGATTACAATGTACTTCAATTACATCAAACGGTCTAAATTTTGGCGTTTTATTTCCTAAATATACCTGATTTGGCTCAATAGTTTCTTGAACAAACCCTAACAAATCTACAATAATTGCTGAAAACATTATTGTTACTGGTGATTTTATTTGAATTTTATTAGAGAGATAATTTTTTTTGCATTTCCAAACTTGTTTTCGTCAAAGTTTAAAGATTTATCTGATTGTTTGAATGTTTTCAGATAATTTTTAAGGGAATTTTTTATTTGATCGAAGGTATAATATCCTTTGTTTAAACCATAATATTTTGTTATGTTCTTCTCACTAAATCCTATACAATAAGGAGAACTTTCACTAATATTTATTACAAAATTGTCAGAATAAAAACCGCTTAAACCGATAAAATAATTTGATTCTTCCTCTAAGTGTATAGGATGTTCCAAGTTTAAAAATAATTGAGAGCTTTCTGAAGTCAACTTGAACAGCTTCATTTTCGCTATTTAAATGGAGAAATTTTTTAAAGCAAAAAGATCAGATAAAACTTCAAACGTTTGAAGAAAATAAGAAAGATCAACCAATCAGATTGTTAATTGTTGGTTCAAGTGGATGTGGAAAAAACAACTTTATTATTGAATTTTATCTACAATAGGTTGATTCCTTATTCCAATTTGTATGTTTTTAGTAAATCTTTAGAACAAGACGCCTATAAAAAATTACAAGAAAGATTTGAAAATATTGAGAAAAACTTAAACAAAGAAATATCACATTTTTATAATGCTTCTGAGGACATAGTTCCGTTTAAGCAAGTGTAAACCCAATTCGTTAATCGTTTTTGATGATTGTATTTTGGAAAATCAGGACGTTATTAAGGAATATTTCGTAATGTCTCGTCACAAAAAACATATCTTGTATCTATCTTTCTCAATGCTTTTCAAAGGTTGATAAACAAGTTATAAGAAATAATTTGAATATGTTGTGTGTTTTTAAACAAGATGATCATTATTCCAGAAAGATTTATAACAATTATGTGGGATCTGATATGAGTTTTAACCACTTTAATGAATTGTGTGATAAAATTTGGAAAGAAGACTATGGATTTTTAACTATTAATCTAACTTTGAAGCCTAAAAATGGTAAATATTTGAATAAATTTTCTAACATAAATGCTGCTCAGTGGTCTGACAAATCTACTTGATAAAATATTTGTTACAACTATTTTTATATTTATCTTTAATTTTTATTTACATTATGAAAATAACAGAAAAACGGTAAATCTGTTCACGTTCCACGTTCACGTTCATGTTTCACGTTCATGTTTTACGTTCGTGTTTACGTTTTACGTTCGTGTTTCCACGTTCGTGTTTCACGGTTCGTGTTTCACGTTCATGTTTCACGTTCGTGTTTACGTTTTCACGTTCATGTTTTACGTTCGTGTTGTCAACTTTTACGTTCATGTTGTCAAATTTGTTGTCAATAAATGGATAACTGTTTTAAAAAAATGTTCTACTTGTAACATTGTAAAAGATATTGCAGAATTTGGAAAACAACTCGAAAAAATCAGATCATCTTGTAAAAAATGTATAAATAAAAAAACGATTAAAATCTATATTATAAAAATAAAAATGATAACAAAGACCTGGAATTTTATGACAAAAACGATAATAGTCCTTGATCACAGTCGCGCAAAATTGCATACCAATCAAAGTATAAATCTGTTAAAACAATATAGAGAATCAGGTTATTTTATAAGAGAAAACTTAAAAATTTTAAATAGATCACTAAATTTGTCAATATTTTTCTTAAATAACATGGCTAGTGCAATAAACAATATTAAAAAGCGAAACAGAAAAAAATAGAAGAAGAAAGAAATCAAAAAATCTTAGAAATAATACAAAATGCAGAAGCAAACTTTAAGAATTTGAGAAAAAACTTATACAATCTTCTAGATGACAAATTTAAAACCAGAGCTTGTAGAAATACAGTTTCAAAAATGGTAAGAGTACTGTACATACATTAAACAATGAAGAATCAGATTCTTTTACATTCGATACAGAAGATGAAGAAAAAATTTCTGATATAGTCAAAAAGATTATCAATAGCACAATTGATGTAGATGAGTTTACAAAATATTTCTGGAGGCCGACTGTATAAATATAGATTTAGACCAAAATACGGTTTGTGGAATAAGAGAAAAATCTTAAATACTAAACAAACAACAAAACTTTTTTATGGGACCACAATTTTATAAGCTCAAAGCAGATATAATAACACTGACAATATACTTTACATTGACTCGAAGCGGATTTGACAATATTTTCAAAAGATTATACATTTCTTCCAAACAGAATTTACATTGATTTCAAGCGGATTTGACATCATTTTTAATAGATTAGTTCATGGCTTCGTGATCTTGCTTCGTGGTCTAGCTTTCGTGAGCTGGCTTCGTGGTCCTAGCTTCGTGAGCTGGCTTCGTGGTCTAGCTTCGTGAGCTGGCTTCGTGGTCTAGCTTCGTGAGTTTGCTTCGTGGTCTAGCTTCGTGAGCTGGCTTCGTGGTCTAGCTTCGTGAGCTGGCTTCGTGGTCTAGCTTCGTGAGCTTACTTCGTGAGCTTGCTTCGTGAGCTGGCTTCGTGGTCTAGCTTCGTGAGCTTACTTCGTGAGCTTGCTTCGTGAGCTTACTTCGTGAGCTTGCTTCGTGAGCTGGCTTCGTGGTCTTGCTTCGTGAGCTTACTTCGTGAGCTGGCTTCGTGGTCTAGCTTCGTGAGCTTGCTTTGTGAGCTTGCTTCGTGAGCTTACTTCGTGAGCTTGCTTCGTGAGCTTGCTTCGTGAGTTTGCTTCGAAAAATTAATTGAAATAAAATAAGATATTTTTTTCTATGTAAATGGAGCTACTAAAGGAATTAAATGAAGTTGGCGAACTAAGATTTAAAGAATATAAGAAGTTGAATGAATTAGAAGAAAATAAGAAATACAAAATTTTGAATTGGGAGAAAATGAAAGATAAATTCGGGTTTACAATAATTGCCGAGTTGGAAGATTATAAAGTACACTTACCGAAGAGATTTTTGATTGTTTGGGATGAAAAAAAGATTAAAGAATTGAATAAACATGATAAATTACACTTGGTTTGTTACTGGAAAGGAAAGAAGACTATTAAAGATAAAGACTGTGTTACTATCAATTTTGTAGAGTAGAAGATTTTTCGTCGTAGCAGACATTTCCGATAGATTGATTTGACAGCTCAAGAAAGTAGAAGCAAACAGCTATAGATTCGGTTAATTTTTCATTCGTGATTTACAGATTCGTTTATTGTCCTTTAAACAGTATTTTCCATTGATTTTCCTGACTGTCCCAAAAGTGGTCTAGAACCGCCATATTCATATCTACTTATATATATATTATATATATATATATATATATATATATATATATATATATATATATATATATTATATGGACAAAAGACAACAGCAATAAAACATATCAGTGGTTGGATTTTTATTCAAGGCTTTCAACTACTATGAACTAAGTCTGTATTAACCTGTCGAAAGTATTTCAAGAAGAACAGTAGAAATTTAAAAA
>NW_025781336.1:0-42639 GCF_021130785.1 Homalodisca vitripennis | reverse complement strand
AGGATTTTGTTATTGGTGTTATGAATTGATCCAGATATGTATGTTATTTTCCTGGGCCGCAGTGGTTAATAAGGAGATTGGAGCTATGAGTCACATGGCTGAACAGAAGTTTGAGTGAGGACAGCTGATAATTTTAGAATTATTTCAGGGTTTTCGAAAACGTGATAATGCGCAACGTCTTCATTTTATAGGCAAATTTTGCTCATTGGTTGTTGTGGGGGTGAAGTTTTAGATCCAAGAAGCAGCTACGACCTTTGTATGATGAATCAAGAGAGAATGAATGTATGTTGAGCAGGTAACTTGTCACCAATGAACTTCAAGAAGAGCGTATGCAGAAATGGATAAATCTAACAATTAAGATGGAATTCTTACATTCCTAGGAAAGTCATAGTCGCCACCATTTTCTCAAGTAATAGGTGGTGGGAGTTTAACATTAACAAAGATGATTGGATCGATTTAGGAACCCAAGGTGTATTGTCGCTGATCAAAAGAATAATCATTAAAATCATATCAGGTCTGTTTACCAGCATCAACGCCAATTAACACTCTTATTCGGCAGTGTGCAAGTGTTACACACTAGTTACCCAAGATTGGAAATTTTAAGTCCAATGCAGAGAACAAAAAGATTCCGATATCTCGAAATTATTTTCTTTGTTACATAAATTTCAAGGAGATCATTTCTGAAAATTAGCGGTCCTCAATCAAAGATAATGACGGACAATTACGAGTTAGTAATTGCTCCGGAGGAAGTGACAAAAATATTTAAAATTAGAAAATAGCTGACTGTATGGGATTTCAGGTTCTAAAACAATAATTGTAAATTGTAAAGGTGCCCATTAAAAAGCGGGGGAGCAGCGCTGGGAAAAAACTGTTTTGATATTAATGGCCTTGTACCTTTTGCTATGGAAGAATTCTACTTTGTTAATATTTCATCATGATGTGACCCTATCTGGCAGCCGGACCAACGAGCGTCTGATCTGATTGTCGATACAAGGCTCAGCATATTACTCCATGATTGTCTAGCAACGTTACAATAAATTCCTCTAATGTTTTGATTTCCCTTAGGAAACGCCGGGAGATGCATGTCTCGGAGCTTCGCTATGTCCCAGAGTCTATGTTTAGAGGAAGCGACGGGATACAGGAAATCCAGTTAAAGTTTGTGCCTTTTCGTGTGCGGCAGGGCCAGTGCGCCGCGATAGTTGAACAGGATTAGAGACGAGGAGATGTTCTTTGTACTTACACCACGTTTACAGGGCAGTTAAAGTTGGCAATGATCGTCATGGGTCGAAAATTTAACCTTTAAATATTCCGAGAAGATAGACGACCCGGTGCTCTCAAAATTAAGGTCGCTTGTGATTGTAAATTTAAATGTTAAATGAAGAAAGTTAATTGTTTTTGAAATACTACCCTTGTTATAAGGAAAGATATCTGTTTTCAGGAAATAAGTCCCATATAGTTCCTGCTCTTTGGTCCAAATTGAAAACTTTTTTGAAGGTTTCTTCCAGAATACCACGTATTCCTCCAGTACTTTTACCACCCTGAGACCGAGTGTTTGGGACGAGAGTTGGCCAACTGAGGTGGCCCCATTGGAACATGACGTACGCATAGGACACAGTGTGGAAACCAAGGCCACCGCTGATAAGTAACAGGGCCACAACGAAGGGGATTTGGCCAATTTGTTGTTATACTGTAATTCACATTTGCTGTATAATTTTTTCACTGGTAACGATTATTGTTGTGAGAAAATCCACACTTTAGTGGGTTTGTTATTAATTTAAATATTTTTTTTAGAGTGTAGAGGAGAACCTATAGAAGATATTTTGTTACAGAGAAAAACCTATAGGGAAGCCTGTATACATTACTTTGTTAATTCTTGTTTTTATTTTGTCGCTGGGTTACTTGTGGAGATGGTGCTGTTCGATGGAGGAATAAGCTGAGCAAAGAGGAAGTGTCTATGAAGGGACATCGGGAGATCCAGGACAATGATGGCTTACCCCGAAGCATGCCGCTAGCCGAGATAGATGGGCGAGAGCTGCGAATTACCTTGGAATGGTTGGGATATGAACAGTCCGAGTGATAAGTAACCACCGTGTTTAATTGGATACATAATGAGGAAAACTATGGAAAGTTTATGTTACAAAAGTGATTGATTGTTGATGAATTTCTTATAATAAACAAAAGGGAGTTTCATTCTCTGTAATGATCATCCAGAGTAAAAACATTAATATGATATAAAGTTTTGTTGCATAATTAGATATACTACAGCGATGTACTAATATAATTAGGTACAGTGAATGACGTTTTGTACTTCAGACGTAATATAATATTTTAATGTTTTGTTAAAATCATGTAATGATAAGTGTGAGATAAATCTATGCCAACTTTTATTGGTAACTTTTACATTTTTAGTTAGGTTAGCGTAGGCTCTATAACAGATTCCCCACGGCTATTATTTCAATTTTGGATGGTTTTAAATTTGAGCGATATTCATATTTGTGTGTGTCTTAACTCCTTTTAAATTTAGGTAATAATATCCAGGTGAAACAAATTAGAAGGGGAAAACAAAATATTGTAAGTCCTTTTGATGTACTTAGATAGGGAAATCGTTCGTGGCATTCGTCTCCCGTTCGTTCGCGTCCCATACTGAACTGGGAAGCTTAGAACTGTGAACATTCCAGTGTGAAGAATGTGCGTTAGAAATTAAGAAGAGGAACTAATACTTTTGGGTCACACGCAAAAGGAGACGTGTCATGGACATAATGCTGTGCCCAGCAGTGAAGCTACGGTTTACCATCAACTGAAACATTTAAACACTAGAACCTTAGAGGTGAAAACAGTGACGAGCTCATAAGAGGAATGTGAGGAACGGAAGGAGGCGCAGTCACGTCAAGGCCGACTCCAGGATGGCGTTCCTGGTGCAGCTACTCCGAGACCCGATGGGGATGCCTAAGCAGAGATTCATAACCGTAGCTTCCCTTTAAGAAGGGGGAGTGTGACGACGGGGCCCTTTTCCCGCCGTCTGATGTGGAGAGGGAGAGGTCAACACGGAACACCTGATGTTGGTCAAGTCGAGGAGGTGTCGTCTATGGGTAGAGACATTGCGTGTGGTGAGAGCAGACCGGGGACGTGCGGTGGCGCGGCACGAGCGGCGGCGATTGCTACGGACGGTTAGATAGGTTTAGGTGGTAGAATGTGATGAATAAATGATGTTGTTTTAAGAAGAGTGAGTAGTTATTTGTTACGTACCTCGTCACGGCCAAGCAGAGTGTATGGAGCAGCCCCCAAGGACTAACAGGGTGAGTTATAGTAGAAATAACTTGATCACACAGTACGTGACAATATGTGGACGCTCCAGTTTCTGAACTAAGACGCAGCCTCAACCTTGATCCTCTACAAGAAAGAAGACGGACTGTTGACCTCATCTCTTGTACAAGATATATATACAAAGAGAGAGAGAGAGAGAGAGGAGAGGAGACGAGAGAGAGAATTGGGAGAGAGAGGAGAGAGAGAGAGAGAGAGAGAGAGAGAAATTTGGATAGTGTCGAGAGAACCACTTACCAAAATAAATAAATAAATATATATATATATATATAAATATATCCCTCATGTATTCATTCTTATTTCGATTCTTTCTTATTCTATGTCAATCATATAAGAACATTACGTCTCCATGAGAACTTGCAGTTTTTTAATTACACAGCTCTCTGTTTTCGTGAGAATTCAAAGACAGTTGTTGAACAAGAGGCTTTTGGTGACCTCACTAACTGTGTCCGGTACGTACAAAGCCTCAATCTGACAACAAATTTTTTTCTAAACCATACATTTTGAATCTCTTATTGTGCTTTTTAGAATCGGAGAACTGACATCATGCTAAACATTTACATGCAACATTATTTCGAATACTCTTAGATCTAGGGTTAACAGAAATACAAACATCGATTTAGTTTGTGCAAAAATTGTCAGGCATTTCTGTTTTGAGAACTCAAGCCCAAATACTCCCATAATCAGGTATTTATTATGGCGTGTTATTGCCTGATTTATCAACAACTTGCCTACGAATGGAGTATATGGTAGACGTGCCAAAACAGCCAGTTTTCTAAGAGCGTAGATGAATTTCAGATAATTTCACTAACAAGCTTTTAAACAATTGCAATCTAGTATCTATAGTTTGAAAACAATGCTGTTTCTTAAATCTTAGTGTACTCTTAAAAAGAGGCGATATATACAAGAGTATGAGATTAGAGGCAGAGACTGCCACTGAACTAGGGGACACATAATGCTGGCTTATGTTAAAGAGCACTTATCATGCTGGTTCTCATTTAATCGACTGATTGGCAGATTCCATAAAAATTTCAACAGCTCCTAAAGCGTTAAAAGAAGCCTTTAGCGCTTTTTAGTGTCAAAGGCATTTTATAATATCGGTGATTATAATGCCGACAACTAGGAGACCGATCATAACAAGATTGACCCTTACGCCAGAAGTGCGTAGAAATTGGCGTATGAATGGCACTGAATGGAATGAAAACTTGCATGTCTGAATATATAAGTGACACAATTATTACAAATTTATTCTGACACATGCTTTATAAGTCAATATAATTTCACAATATCCGATTTGTTTACTATGACGTTTTTGGAGTAGTCGTAACCATATAATTTAAAATTTTACCTATAGGAAAAATTGCTAAACAAATGTCTAGATGAATTCCGTTTCACATAAAAACATTATCTTACTATTTAATATTAAATGGTAAATCAACATCATATCCGACTCTAACAGCAATCTACTATCTACCAACATACTATCTGGTAAAGTGAAAAACGATTTATTTCTTAACTCCATTGTTACCATTTATGCTGAAGAAGTTGGCTCTAAGTTTTAACAACAAGTTAACTTGTGAGAAGACGTAAGTGCTCTTTCTTGTTTAATGTAAAAACTTTTGTTGTCTGCCATACCATTAGTTATGCGTTGTTTCTTGACAAACTGCATGACACTACTGCAAAATATGACGCCTTTATTGTAATTCACTATGAATGAAAATAATGCAATTCGCTAAATTTAGGATATTAATTTTATAATAGCTCATACATCAATATATATTAATAATGCTATATCGATACAATATACTTTCCATTGCCGGAAAACTTATACTTACCAATTTTATTGAATGAAGAGCTCTTCTCTTTGGAAAATATATTGTAGTAAATGAAAAACATTTTATAATTAAAACTAAAATGTTAAAAATAATATATATATAATATTTAATACATATTTGTTTTGGAAAATATTTACTTTTCATTACTAAAATACTTTCCTAGCTTTTTTCGAAATAAGTAGATTATAATCAAAATAAACAAATTACCTATCCATTAAAAATGTTGTTAATTTTACATGTAATTTTGTACTTGTCAAACAGTTTTCAAATATGATCTACAAACTACTTATACTCTGCTTTTAACAAAGACAGAATAAGTGTAGATATAGAATAGTGATGGAAATAAATGTAACTTTCCCTGTTATCAAAGATGACTTATCTTCGCGTGCCAGTATTACTCATGCAAACAACGTTAAACACTAAACCATTGTCTGGCAGCAACTATGCCCTTTCGCAAACACCTATTAAGAAGTATACATTATTTATGGACTATTATAACGTCAAGAAACAATCAAGCCGGATTCCTACGGCTTAGTTGGTGAGGACTTCAATTATCTGGTTTCCCAGTAGTTGATAAGAAGTAGCATTTCATGTGACATTTTATGTGACTTGAAATACATTAAATTAGAATTTAGCGCGCTATACATGATAGTTAAGTAGTAATAACCTATATTGCCAAATAAGTTACTACAAATATTATGTATTAATTTCATATACGATTAGTTTACTGTATACTTTTCAGTCATTATTAAAAAATTTGCTATTTGAAAAATTGTAATAAAATGTTGGTTATAGTCAACAGATACTTGAAAAATTCATTTCAAACTTTATTTACATAAAAGGAAATTTTTTTTAAGATAAGCAGTTAACTTGGTACATGTCAATGAGAACATCCGAAACGTTTAGAGACAAGAGGAATACAGAAGAAAATTATTACATTCCTTTATATTTAATTGTTGACGGAGAATCCTGTGTACAGTGTTAGAACAGTCTGTAACAGTTCGAAATCTATATATATAAAAATGAAACTGTTCGTGTGTAACAGCATCACTCACAAACGGCTGGACGGATTCGCCTAATTTTTTTTTAATTTGTTCGTCTTGATCTGTAGAAGGTTATAGGATACTTTTTATCCCTTTCCCGATTCAGGATTCCGCCCCACTGGTTACAGAAAATACCCGTAAGAAATGCATTGCAGCAAACATATGTTATTAAGTGAAAGAGTCTTTTCAAATTTTTAATCAGCTGTTTCTTTGTAAACATATATAATGCGACAAAAAATATATTTATATATAAATTTCTTTACACTTATAGTTTTAAAGCATAGAGTAAGCTTAAGAGAAAACGACAAATTTTGTTTTAAACTGTTTCTGCAATCATAATATATAAAAATGAATGTTTGTGTGTTTGTCCTTTATAGACTCTAGAAACTATTGGACCGATCACTATGAAAATTTTGTTATTTTTCTATGTAGAAGGTTTATACGCAATGCCCATTGATGTAACTAACCAATAGGCTGTACTGCAAGATATAAAAGTTATCAAAGCGCCTGCACATTATAAAACTGCAATTACAACACAGTAGTTACGTATATTAAAATATCCAAAACACTATTTGAAGGCAAAGAAATATACGGGCAAAGCTTAAGAGACGCGTGCGAAGCCGCGGGAAACAGCTAGTACAGGTATATAATTGTATTTAAATTATTATTCAAACAAATGATGATATTAAAAATGTCTTTTGTTAATAAGTGAATATCTATTTATTCTTCCAAAAGTTAATATGAAATTCTAAAATATATTCCAATGTTTTGAGCTATAAACATGTAACAATATATATCCAGTACATTCCTACACACTAAAACGATTAGTACATTGCGTTTCTTAGGAAAATGCCAACAGAGATATTTGCTATGACAAAAACCTAGTGAATTGGCTTAAATGTGATTCTCTCTTGACCGTGTATTAATGAACATTAACATTGCCAACATGAATTTCTTTTCACGCAGTATTCCACTGTAATATTCATTTCCTCATTAACGAGAAGTAATGTTACATCTAACACTTATCTGTGTATTGTTCTAAACGGACAAAAAATTATTTAATAACGTTCCTATATGCTGACAGTATTTCTATTGAATCTCAATGCTAATGTACTTCTGATGAATATATTCTATAATTTTATGTCATTTAGCGTTGCTGTGTCTTTTTGCTTATATCTAGAACATATCAAAGAGAATATGGTCTAAACGCACTTTTCATAAACTTGTCGACAGATATTTTCAGATGTGTTATAGACTTGGGGGGTAGAAGTCCATAACTAGTTTGCTTGATAACAATTTTGCTAATAAACGTAAACTAATGTGAAAGGGATAATAAAAGGCTAACACCATTATACGATACTTTTGATTAGTCTACCAGATACTACAGAGCTTTATCAGCTCAAGTGGATGTATAAAAATGTAATTTATGTGTGTGTTTATATGCATGTATACATATTTACAGGGAAAATAAACTATTAAAAACAGGAAAATCTGTGAAAATTGTTTTGGATTTAATAAAACTATTTTTATAACATAGTTAATTAAAAACGAAACGGATCAAGGAATAAATTTAAATAGGAAAAATATGAACTTCGTTCAGACTATGTTTCCCAACATTTTAAAGTGACCTGACAAGGATTTGGTTGAGAAGGGTACATTTCATTTGTCGGTGCAATGATTGGAGAAACATAAAACAAATTTCCTGAAACAATCCATCACAGGAATTTTTGCAATAGACAGATCAGTGCAAATAAAATATAAAATTAAAACATTATTATTCACATATTATCTTATGTTTATATGTTATATTATGTATAACCATTATTAAAATTTATCTTGTGCATTACTTAGTATCTAAAATAAAATAAAAGTTTTAACTGGCATTTTCCAATATAACAATTTTAAACTTTTATTCTAAATAATTAATTATTAATATAATAATAGCATGTTTCAAGAATTGAATTATTTATATTAATGAAGATGCGAGGATATAACTTTAAAATTTGTTCAAGGCTTTCAAAAGCAAGGTGACATATTTTTAATGTCTGAACTTGAAACTTGGGTATGAAAACTAAACCTTTTTAGCTGTATTAGGAATTTTCATAATGTGACTGATCTTTTTGCATCACAAACGATTAATACAATTAGTCAATTATATGTGATAAACATGGGTTTGGTGTTATAGTGTCCATATTTTAATACTAGAAATAGATAAACATTTATATACTTACGTATTTTATAAAACGAATGTTACATATACAAAATTGTTTTATTTTTGTGGCTTAAAATCTGTAACCCTCCATCGGGCGCTAAACGGAGTTTTCCTCCGTGTATTTTTTATCATTAAAAATAGTACTACTTTTCTGATGTTGGCAGTCATGTCCCGCAGTGTACTTCACGAGCGTATTTCGGGGAAGCGAAACAATAGCCTCCCGCTTATCTTTGTCAAAATCTGTCAGTCTGAGGTCTACTTCCGTGCGAGACTGGACGATTCCTCCGTGAGCGCCCGATGCCGTGTTTGTAGTCCTTGCACGAAATCTCCGTGAGCGCCTTATAGTGTTTAGTTTTTATGGAGTAATAATCCGTGTGCGCCTAAATGTCTGACCTGTGATGGTTTCTTTTTAAGTTTTACAATATATTTTAATTTTAATTTTGTGAAATGGAGAATGAAGACGAGAGACTTGACAGTACAGTACCCGTGTGCTAGGGAACATTTCAGTACTGTTTATGGAGTGAACATTGTCGTTATAAGAACCAGAAGGAAAATGTTTTGAATTGAAACTTTGTGTAGTGAAAAAATACGTGAAAAATTTTTAGTAAAAGAATAAATTTTGATTTTAGAATAATAATTGACATTACAATTGTATAATATCTCAAAAATTGAATTAAGTTGTTTTTGTAAGAAGTTAAAAACTAAGTTAATTTCCATATATTATTACAAAAGGTCAAACATTTTTACAATTAATTGCATTATTCCTTAAAATAAAATCATGTTGTTACTATACAATAACATTTTTTTAATTTTCGAAATTCTTATTTGGAAAATTCATTACATAAGAGAGTATTTTTTATTTAAATTCTAAAAATGAATATATTACATTGTAATTTAAATCAGTATGAATATTTAAACAAATAAAAACAGTTTAAACGACTATAATATCCATTATTCACTAACCTGGAGGAAACCTCTCCGTGAGCGCCTGATGGTGTTTCTAATTTTAAGCGCCCGATGGAGGGTTAATACAATGAAAACACCATAAATAAGTATTTTTCAGTATAATCCGGCTTAATTTAAATCTTTGGGAAAATGATTTATAAATTCTTCCTTTATTTCTACTGTCTAACATTCTACGTAAACGCTTATACCGTTTTTGTCCGTAGTACTTGAACCTCAGGCCTGTTATAAAAACTCACTGTGTAGTCTAATGGAATGCGGATTATTATAAAAGTTACATTCGCCTGTACTGGATTATATGATATTTGCCTAAATACACCGACTTAGTTAATTGAAATAATGTTCCTTTATATAAATCCAAAAGTCTTAAAGATTATTTTTCAAGCTCTGAATAGTATATTTTGTTTCAGAGTTCCCACCCTTCAATTAGTTAAATTTACCTGCGGGGACGTTTCACATATTCAATATTAACAGATTTGGTTACGTTCTAGATTTCTTTGCCAATTCTTAGTACATTCCGTTTGAAACGAATTTTTTACAAAGTGTGTTCAATTACTAAGTAAAATTAATAACTTTTCAATAATTTCTTCTATAGTAATAAAACTGCTGTTTAATACGAAAACGTTAAGGAAATTTTTACATTGAGATTTAAAAATCCTTGTAAATCTTTATAACTCAGTAAAATAAGACAAAATAAGGATGCAACCTCGGAATGAAAGATAATAAGCTAAAAATTTGCATACGTCTTTATTTTGATGGTATAAAACTTACTCAAAAGTCTCATATAAATCACGTGTACGCGTCTTTAGATATTTAAGGTCAAATTTCACGAAAATCAGTTTTTTGAAATATCTCGTTTCCCTTACGCTAAATGACTTTGAAGGTGGTTAGAGAAATTGTAGAACGGAAAATTCTCTTCAACTTTTGTCTGAAGTAATTTTATGTTACGTTCAACCCTTTTTGAGATACAGCGCAAAGAGTAGGGGACCGCTTACCTGTATATACGATTAATGCGAGGTCAGCGAGTAGAATACAATAAATAAATGAGTTATATTGTTAATTATTCACTTACTATTATTATTATTACTTAATACTATGATTATTGTCAGCATTATTATTACATTTTTATTATTATCATTATTATAAAATTTTTATTATTATTTATTATTTAATATTCCATATTTATAGATATTTAATTATAAATTAAATATTCTCTAAATAATACTTATTTTATTTTTACCAAACATACAATATTAAAAAAAATACTATTTCTTCCATATTCCTATATTACTATGAATATTATACCATATGAATATTATATCATCGATGGTGGATTTTTCTTGCATCGCGTTGTATGGAATAAAGATGATACTATCTCTCATATTTTGAATAAATACGTCAAATATTTACAAACACATTATGGGTCAAGTATTGTTGTTGTATTTGATGGTTACTCAGACTACACTAAGAACATTAAAGCAATGGAACAATTAAGAAGAACTGCTGGTTGTTTTCAAAATCTTATGAACTCCGCTTTGATGAAACAATGGAATGAAAAATATTTATAGACATGCTTATCAACAAAATAAAAAACTGTTAATATCACTACAAAACAAGCCAGAGATGATGGTGATGATTCTCATTGTAGAAACAGCTATTGCAGTCTGAACTTAAAAAAAAAAACTTCTGTCATTGTAGGGAGAAGATATTGATTTTAAAAAGATTTCTTGTTGATGTGATTGAGCACAGTCCTATCAAGATAACTAGCAAATCAATATCTTCTCCTACAATGACAGAAGTTTTTTTTTTTTAAGTTCAGGACTGCAATAGCTGTTTCTACAATGAGAACATCACCATCATCTCTGGCTTGTTTTGTAGTGATATTAACAGTTTTTATTTTGTTGATAAGCATGTCTATAAATATTTTTCATTTCATTGTTTCATCAAAGCGGAGTTCATAAGATTTTGAAACATTAGCAGTTCTTCTTAATTGTTCCATTGCTTTAATGTTCTTAGTGTAGTCTGAGTAACCATCAAATACAACAACAATACTTGACCCATAATGTGTTTGTAAATATTTGACGTATTTATTCAAAATATGAGAGATAGTATCATCTTTATTCCATACAACGCGATGCAAGAAAAATCCACCATCGATGATATAATATTCATATGGTATAATATTCATAGTAATATAGGAATATGGAAGAAAAGTATTTTTTTTAATATTGTATGTTTGGTTAAAAATAAAATAAGTATTATTTAGAGAATATTTAATTTATAATTTAATATCTATAAATATGGAATATTAAATAATAAATAATAATATAAAATTTAATAATAATGATAATAATAAAAATGTAATAATAATGCTGACAATAATCATAGTATTAAGTAATAATAATAATAGTAAGTGAATAATTAACAATATATAACACATTTATTTATTGTATTCTACTCGCTGACCTCGCATTATCGTATATTACAGGTAAGCGGTCCCCTACTCTTTGCGCTGTATCTCAAAAAGGGTTGAACGTACATAAAATTACTTCAGACAAAAGTTGAAGAGAATTTTCCGTTCTACAATTTCTCTAACCACCTTCAAAAGTCATTTAGCGTAAGGGAAACGAGATATTTTCAAAAAACTGATTTTCGTGAAATTTGACCTTAAATATCTAAAGACGCGTACACGTGATTATATGAGACTTTTGAGGTAAGTTTTATACCATCAAAATAAAGACGTATGCAAATTTTTAGCTTATTATCTTTCATTCCGAGGTTTGCATCCTTATTTTACTGGACTATTAATCTTTCCTTACTTACTGTGACGTCACATTTTAAATAGTGCAATTATGGGACTACTTAAAAATACTGGTAACATTTGTTTAACATTGCAGTTATCTCTTCACATTACACTACAACTACTCATTGATTAATAGTCAAATACAACTGTAGTATTTAGTCTATTTACTCACTTTATTTCTCAATCGTCACAAATAAAAAATAACTTATTAAGAAAGTGTCAAGTCAGTGTATGAGTTTTATATCAAACGGACGTCTCAAGTCTAAGGATTTCTCTATCAACAGTAGGAAACTGAAGCTGGTCCCCTACCACTAAATCAGGTCAGTGGGTAATATCTATAAAATCTTATAATAAAAAACGTAACCTAGTTGTCTACTGATATATAATGTTAAAATAGTTCTTGAAATTTTTTGGCCCATGTCATTCTTACTGATACAGTGTCATTATGAAGACTGTTATAGTATTGTGCAGGATTATTAAAGTCAATTTATTTATAAAACATACTGAACACAAACATGAGGAATTTTTATGCAATTAAATTTCAGTTTTTAAAAATGTCTATGGAATCTACATTTTGAGATTTAACTTGATAGTAATTAGTTTTACCCATTAAACGTAGGAATCCGGGTGATAATATAAAAGCGATAACTCTTATCATGATGCAGCATAAAAAATACACCATATTAATTTAAAAACCATCATACTGAAAACCTTTTATTAATTTACCACTATAGCAAAGAAAATAAATACTCTACAGGTTTTTCTACATTACCGATAAATACTATCATATGAGCTATTTTTTGTTTACCGTCAAATCATTAATGAACGAAGATTATATAATGAAGGTGCTAAATTACACTAGAGAAGTAAAGCATATCCCCGCTTACTTTAAGCGAGATCTTGTTACTGTAGGTTAAAAGTGTAAAGCCGCCTTCCTATACTGTAAATAATACAGATCGTAGCTTCAACAACTATACAAAAATTTTAAAGGGATTTTTTCCAGTGGAGCTCTTACAAACGCCAAGTTATACTCTCCAACTAGTAGTATCTTGTTAATTATAAATAACATCCTAGTAATAATACTTTACTACATCATTGCCCTAATATACATTTTCCCTTATATTTCTAGACAATTTATTAGTATTTATAGATTTATCTCGACTTAATTTAGACTAATGAATGTAGAACGTATCATGTTACTTCTTATTAAATATAACTACACATAGTTCACCCGTTAGTAACAAATCAACCCTCTACAATAATGTATTATAAATAAATGAACAGAACAGCATTGAAAAAACTACTAAGGCTTCGAAAGTTACTTAAACCAGAAGTAGATGATAATAGCTACCAAGTTAATATTTTGTTTAGTTCTTGAAACTCTTAACAATGAAAACTGAAGTGAATCAAATTTAAATATTTTCGATAAACCACGACTTATTTTTAGCAGTTTTTGGCATAGAATTGAAGAATATATGATATGACTGTAATTAATAATACATTCAAGTGTTGGTTAAATGCTAGTATTAAAAAAGCGTAATATATTATAAAATAATTTTTTTCATTCAAAAAAGAGATGTAACAATTTTGAATAATAGTACAACGTAACTTTACGTTAACTTAATTCAACTAATACAGTCAATAATACTATATATAGATCCAATTTAAGTTTGTCTCGAAGGTTATCTGTTAAAATACTCTTTTAGGCAAAGTTATCTTTTGAGGAAAATTCATTCCAGATTCTTCTTTATATATGAAGTTGGAGCTAATTATTATATTTTAAATCTTAGCATGGGTAAATGAAAATGAACGCTACTTCCAAATATTATAAAATCGATGGAATCTACCTCTGAAATATTACATTTATATATAGACTATATGTTACTATATAGACATATTTCATCTTCAAGCCTTTTAAACAATGTTGTTTGGTTTTGTGGAGGATGCTTTTACGAATAAAAATATAAAATATAATAACGAAAGTTAATAAAATAATATGCGTGAAAGGGAGAAGAGAAGTATTAATATCACCAGTTTTCCTGGCAAATGATTGGGTTTTTCCTCAACTTGCAAAAATCCTTGACAAGGAGTTTGTTTGCATTTCAGATGATTTAGATAAAAAAAGTCTCCACTGATATTAAAATCCCGGATGATCTTGTAAATGATATGTTGCAATTCTCGTAAAGTTTGAATTATCTTTAATATTTTCTTTACCTTCCACAATCTATTACTATACCGTAATTTTTTCAAATCTAACCAGAAGATCTATGATAAAGATTTTATGAAAGTTAGGGCATCAGTGCCGAATATTTACTTACTTTTTATTGTTTAAGGCTACAGAGTAAAATGTGATTATGTGGAGGAGTACGGATTCAATTATACAGCTCCACTAATGAAAGAAAACATTTCGAGTAATCATTGTTGTATAAACACAATAAAAGAAGCACTTTGAAACACAAACAGAGTGAGTAATAGATGCTGTACACTGTGTGCGGGCACTTTAATTAACCCTGAGCGATGGAAATATAGGTCACAGCCAAGTAAGCGAAACCATCTTCTGTTACAGTACATATGGTTGTCCTCTACGTGGGTTGTTTTAAAAGGAATAAAACTGTGAAATACAGTTAAAAGAAAAATAGCACTACCTTTTGAGGACCTACCTACCCCTTTTTTCCAGTGAAAAAGCCCATTTTAGCCTAGAAGCTGTAATAAGTGGAGAAAAGCCCGAAAGGTAACCTAAAATATAAAACAATAATAGACACAAGGCCTGATTGTGTCACACTTCTTAGCTGATTCCCCTCAAAGAAAGTTATATTTTATAAAGTCTTCTGATATTGTAGAGTATTAATGAAAATGTTAATGATTATCTAAATTCCTACCTTGCTATCTGCTATCCTAGTAAAATTTATAGTTTGCTAAATAGACGCAAACAAAATTGGATCACTAAATGAATTCTGATTTCAAGAGAATAATTGAAGTTTTATCAGAAACATACAGAAGCACTACAAATGAAAATTTCTAAAGTCATTTCAGAAATTACCCAACTCTCTGCTTCAAAGGAAAGTCAAAGACAGTTTGTGGAGCAACAGGCTTTTGTTGATCTCATCAAATGTATTCAGTACTTACAAGGCCTAATCTGACAAAAATTTTCTTCAAAATCAAACTTTTTAAATTTTTCATTGTTCTCTGTAAAATTGGAGAGCAGCCCGGGAAACATGCTTGCATATTTTATGCTAAAAGAAGGGTTGACAAGGAATAGACAGTTTCAGTTTACGAAATATTGTCTTTAGGCATTTATATTTTAGGTCCCTAGCCAATTACTATCCTAATTTTTAATGAGATAATGAGATAATGATTTATTTTCGATAAATATTTACAATTTAATCATAAATTACTCATTTGAAAATACTAAACCATCTTTAATCCAGTTGCGATGGTTTAGCAATACATAAAAAAACATAACTTAGAGTCTACCTTTACAAAATAAATAGTGCGACGAGCTCGTGCAACATCTTAACCAACACAGTATGTACACTACCTAAATCAATAAAACAACATACAAAAAAACAATAGTCAGAACATAATTAGACAAAAGCAAAGCTTCACTTCTAATAAAAAAAATATGTGACATCATAAGTAACATAACAAAATGTCGTAGCTAAGATATAATCAAATTGAAATTAACAAAGTTCCACAAAAGAAAATACTAATAACAATAATGATTGAACTGTAATAATTGTACTAAGTATCTGTAAAAGAAAACAAAAATAAACAAAAATTAGCATAATCTTACTCAAAATATTATTTCAAACTTATTCACATTCAGCAAAATATACCAAATCAGACTATCTCAGAATATTGTATCAGTATTGACGTGTCCTCAAAGTTAAAAAAAGCCATTGCTTTAATTTATTTTTAAACCTAATTTTTTGATCTACACAATTTAATGTCTGCTGGTATTTCATTAAATAGTTTTGCACCTAAAAAAAATAAAAGATCTTGTCATTAAGGGATTTTGAAACTTTTGGTTTTCTTAATAAATTGGCTGATTTACTACGTGTGTTATGATTATGCATTATAAGATCGGTTTCATTATTGCCACTACGAATAAAGAAAATTTGAAGAACCTTGAAGATATATAAATGTTGTAAAGGTAATATATTTTGTGTTGATGAAATAGATTAAAAGATGATTCTCTTTTATTTTTATGTAATATAATCCTAATATAATGATTCTGCACTGTTCTTACTTTTGTTATTAAATTCTTGAAAGTTCCTCCCCAACAATGAATGCCATATTGTAATTTAGAGTTTATGAGAGCGAAATAGAGTATCTTTAAAAGCCTTTGGTCACATATATTCCTCAAAAAATAAAATTTTCGAATGCTCCCTTTTAATCCTCTTGTTAGCTCCTCAATGTTATCCTTCCAAGATAAATTCCCTGTCTATTATAACCCCCAAATATTTGAAGGATCCCCACATTTTTCTATGGCTAGACAATTACAATTTGGCTGACTTTGACAATTTAATGAATGATACTTAAATTGGATCTCTTCAAATAAGGGCCTATTCGTTTTTAAAATTTAAAAAATTTTGTTTTTGAATCATTGACACACATTTTTATTTTCTAAACACC
Organism: Homalodisca vitripennis; assembly: GCF_021130785.1. Taxonomy (NCBI): domain Eukaryota; kingdom Metazoa; phylum Arthropoda; class Insecta; order Hemiptera; family Cicadellidae; genus Homalodisca; species Homalodisca vitripennis. The sequence continues at coordinate 25,827 of NW_025781336.1, read as the reverse complement.
AACTATTCAAGAAGGAGAGTGTTTCGTTTACACTGTTTACATAGTCTCTGGCTATCTATATTCCAAAACAAAAAAGCAACATCATCAGCGAACGCGGTTACCCTTCCTTCGAATTGGACTTCTAAAAGATCATTAATAAAAATTAAAAACAAAAGTAGCTGATAAAAAACGGATCCTTGCGGTACACCTTTTTTTATAATTCCCGGTTTACTTAAGCATCCCCTACCACTTGACAATTTGTTCGCGTTCGGTCAAAAATTGCCTAAACCAGTTCAATGCATTTCCTCTAATTCCTATATTTTTCCATTTTAGCCAGTTAAACATGCATGATCAACCAAATCGAAGGCCTTACGAAAGTCTACAAAAACAGCTGTACATTTGTTTTTCTCGTTTATTTTGTATAAACAATCTCCAAAAACGCGGACAACGCATGCTCCGTACTTTTACCTTCCAAAAATCCATATTGATTTTTACTGAAAAAATTAAAACTGCTGAAAAAGTTTAATAACCTTGACTTCATTGCCTTCTCAAATATTTTAGAAAACACAGAAAGCAAAACTTATTGGTCTCAGATTATCCAGTTTAATTGCGTTAGATTTTTTAGGAATCGGAACTACGATACTTTTTTCAGGACAATTTGGAAACACCCCCTGTATGGAAACTACAATTTATTATATGTTCAAGCAGAAGAGCAAAAATATCCTTACAACTTTTTACTAGATAGTTACATTATCAAAACCACTAGAGCATTTATTTTTCAAATTACTGATGATAGTTTTTAATTCTTCGCGATCAACAGGAGTTAAAAAGAATGAACGTTGCTGTGCACTTGGCACGTTCCCAGTGTTTATTAGTTGGCTAGTGCCGCTTGCCGTCGCTGTAGTTGCCGCCGCGCCACCTGTGTTGTCAACAATCAGCTGTTCGTGAAACGTCAATTAAGTATTTGTTTAATCGTGTCACAGATGGCTTGCGGTTCTTCAATAATCGATCCGTCATTTAAAGTTAACCTCTCACAATGTCAGTTTTCTTTTTACATCCAGTGATATTATTGATTATTTTCCATTGTTCAGCCGAATTTCCATTATATTTAGTAAGTAAATTGTTGTAATACTCGTGTTTGGTATTGTCTATTAAACTTCTTAAATTAAGAGAAAATCTATTAAAGTAGCTTTTGAAATGCATGTCATAGGGCCTATTTGACATTATCCTGTATAACCTATTTCGTTTTTTAATTTTGTCTAGTATATATTTATTTATCCAAGGGCTTTTGGCTTTTGCTTTACTCTCTCTGCGTGATATAACTTTACTTTCTGTACCTACCTCTATTGCTTTATTAACAATACTGTAAAATTTATCCATACACAGATTAACATCCTGTGAGTTAATTACCTCATCCCAATGTGAGCTTTCTAAATATCTTTTAACCGTTTTTGATATTTAAAAAAATTTGATGTCATCGTGGGATCAAAGTCCTTTTTACGACGGTTATTACTAAAATTGACTGCTACTAAACAATGATCTGATATACCTAAATTACAAATTTCAATTTTAAAAAGAGTTCAAATACCTAAACCTAATAAACACATGATCTATGCACGTTTCTGTATCTTTACCCATCCTAGTTGGCTGTTTAACTAAACATGAAAGACCATAATTACTCATTAAGGTCAAGTAGTTTTTTGAATAACAATTATCTTTTAAAATGTCAATGTTACCATCGGCTAAATACAATAAATTACCTTCTAAGGCACTCAATATAACCTCTAATTCCTCTAAAAAGTTTTTAATTGAGTAATCATGAAGTCTATATAAAGAAACCAAAGTATATTTGATATTATTCAGCTTAAAATTCAAAATTAATTAAATAACAATGACGACGTATTATGGCCTGGTTTAGGCTATCCACCCTATGTATTGGTTTTGTGAGAGACAAACAGTCAATTTTAAGAACAATTAAATGTCAATAGAAAGTGATTCTAACAATCACAGAAATACATTTTATAGAATCCTACTAACAAGCTTTCAACAAATTGGAACTGTTTTACTCTACCGAGTCTCAAAAACGTTAAAAATTCGCTTTAAAACGTTTTTAGAGTCAAGCATTTTATAATGCCGCAAATGTATAGCACAGAACTGAGAGACCGATCATTTACACAACTGACCCTGACGTTAGATGTGAGTAGAATGAACGTACGAATGACAGTCTTATGAGTGCAAAAAACTGTATGTCTGGATGTGTATTGTTATATAAAAACATAGAATTATTTCAAGTTAATCAGTCTAACTAGTTTGCCCAGTAATCAATTTAAGAACTATGATGATCCATCCAATTCATGGGTCCAGAATTTACTATTATCCTTACTTCACAATTTCTCACTCTACAAAAAGCCTGACACAATATATAGTATGTATAAATAGAACCGGTACTGTAAGAGTAAAAAGCATTAAATCATTGGATTACATCATAATAATTTATTTCAAACTAAGCTACTTGCACACAGCAAAATACATTATTAATTTAAAATCATAATTATATTATTATGAACAGTATTATCAGCAACTTAAAAAAGAGCATGGAATGCAAAGAGAGGATTGTTTTGCAAGGGATTCGCTCACTATTTTGCAATATAACTCCTGTAAATGTTTAAAACTAACCAAGTTTTATACCTTTATTAGATAGATTTGAGTTTTATGAATTTATAGAAAAATTGATGGGGTCCCTACAAACATTCGAATTTAATTCATGGTTAAAGTTCAATTCTTTCAAATCTTTACGACCGATTAATAATCAGTGCATATTGACTTTAGGGGTCTAACTTTAACTAGGAGTCAAGGATAACTAAACAAATATGATGTAGTAAAGTTAAATATGTAGGTAATGTAATTGGCTGGCGTAACCTTTCTATAAGTGGTGGCAGGGCAATAGGGTTATGGAAAAGAATATTTATTTTTAGAAGTCTAATTGGTCCATACCTTTTTAATTATTTATACAGTAAATATATAAGATTTTTTATCCCAAAAACAATGTATAAATATGTATTTGTTTCGAATTATATTTACTAAAAAAATATAATATCCTAAACGGAAGTCATAACTTTAACTCTTTGAAGTCATAGGTCGTGTACATACTGTAATGGTAAATATATTATTGTAGTAAGTGGAATAAAAATCACAAAAAGGTGAGCACATAACAAACTCTAGTAAATAGAGTTTTTGAGATTTAAAAAATAGGCTGATTGGTAGGATCTGGTGCAGTTTACTAAGAATTTTGTGATTATTTCCTTACGTTTCTATTGGCAGTTAAAGAATAGACAGATCTTTGAAATATATGTCCCACTAGAACTCGTCACAAGTTATCCAGACCCACCTTGAGGTCTCACTGTTCAATGTAATCCCTCCTGATGCTGTGTCCAAATCAATTCATTTATATCATTGACTAACTATTTTTCTGACACTCGATCTGCACTGTCTGAAAAATTCCAAGGGCTTCGATACCAATATCGCAATCATTGTGTGATCAATATCAAAGCAACGCATCTCTGTTTTAGAGATATTGTAACTAGGGAAGCAAAATATAATGATGGATACCTAAATACAATTATTATGAAATCATTCATTTTCCAACCTGATTACAATAGGTGTAGATGAACAGTCTTTATTAATAAAACGATACTTTTATATGTTACCTAATATATATTACATATTTTATTTTTTAATTACCATGTAGAAAAACACCTAAAATATATGAATTGGAATATCTTTGAGGAAAAATCTATTTTAATATCATATATGTAACGTAATAAAGTATTACCGTATATTTTACGAGTATGACTTAACATTAACATTTCATGTTTTAACATGACAGATCAAAAACACCTTTAACAAGAAACAATGACAGCATATTCCAATTTCTACCTACAGTATACAAAACAGTTTTCTGTCATATTTCAGGGAATGAAGACGGAAATCTTACGAGTTCTCACCCGTAGTGGAAACATTTACAATCTCAGGGTTTTCTTAAATAATACAATGGCCGGAAAATAGTAAGAAACCTCAATGATAAATTACTTCCATCTTATTGTTATTTTATTCTTCTACTGTATTTATGTTACTGATGTGATTTACTTATTTGCGCCAGTTATTATTAATCAAAATGTAATTAAATTATGATGCTACTAATGATAACATAATGAAAAGTTACAATTATTTATTAAAAATAGATCAGGTTATGTAGAATAACTTTGAAAACGTTTACGATTGTACAATGAAGAAATGCTCCTGTGTAGATATTTAAAAACGCATACATGTTATTATTACGCATTATTCCAAAAGTACGCTACATATTGAACTTATTAATTATATCTTGAAATAACTTTTATGATTATGAAACCTCAACAAAATTGCATGGTGTGAATAAATTATGCTGATAAATGTATCATTAATAAAGTGCTTGCGCGAATTTAAAAATTAACTAATAGAACTTAATAATTTCATGTCTAAATTTGTTTTATTTGTTCACGAAATTGAGGAATTAAGTTATATACAGCGGTCATTTTTAGGTTATGATTTACTAATAGTTTTAATTCAACCACTTCGATATCAATCGGTTTCAGATATAAAAAGCATGTGAGATAAGAAAGTAAGTTGTGTGTTTATAGTTTATTGTGAAAATATGAAAAAATTTAGAATTTGTTATCTAGGCATCTGTCATATTAAAAAAAGTTAATTGTATTTATTTTTATTTAAAATGTTAACCCTCACTTACTCCTCACTAATTCCACAACTTATCGAAGTCCCACAAAGTTTCAATTTGACACGCATGCCTCTCATAATTTTCATGAATATTAGCCACTTGTAGGGTACAATGGTAATATAGTTTCCATCTGTAAGTGAAAGAAGATTTTTTTATTTAACTTTCTGCTGTCCTAAAACAATAAAGTGGACATTGAACTAGACAATTTTCATAATATTCATCCATCCATAGTGGTTCAAAGGGGTTGCAACAGAGGCATATTACCAAGACTGGGGCTTGACGCGTTTTGACCGAATCGAGTTTATGAATGTACAATATGTAGATATACGAGGCACGTCCAGAAAGTAAGTGTACTGGTAGATCGTATCTCCCGCCAAGTGCGAAATTCGCGCCGTCATTCGCTACCTCGTTGTGAAAGGAAAAGCTCCGGTTGAAATTTTGAGGTGAAAAATGTTTAGACTGCCTCTTAGTTTCAGGCGTATAGTGGAAAACCCAAGTTTTTTTTTTAATGATATAATGAAGTTTATTCCACAATAATTCAAATTTACAAGACATTGCAATAATGGAATAATACTAACCACTGTTACCAGTAATTGTGGCTAGTTAACAAATTTTCAATACATAATAAATATAACATATTTGAGTTCAGTTCAGTATACTGTACAATTAAGGTTGACGTGCAGCTTTGCAGTGTTTGTGGCGTGTTCTTGATGTGGGGGAGGCGAACAATACATAATATAAGATAAGATAAGACAGTTACAATGTTTTACAATGAGCCTAGACTTGTTTGCAATGGATACACCGTTTAAAACTACGATTACAGAGTTATTTGATTTTATATATAAAAGTACACAGTTTAATATTTAATACAAATACAAAGGCAAACAGATACAATACTCTAATAATACTATAATACTTAATTAATCATACGTATAATTTTAACAAATATTTTCCTGTAAGCAAGTAAGTTCTTTTTTATCTAAAAGCCATATTTTTAGTTTTTTACAAAAAAGGTTTATATTTTCTATTTCTTTAATTTCAGTAGGCAACTTGTTAAAATACTTCGGTCCCAGATATAAGAATGATTGTTTTATTATAAACTTGTTTACTTTTGGTAACATGAATAGTCTGAGTTTATTACTACGCATATTATAGTGGTTCCTTGAGAACCCTCTGTTGCCACTTCTGCAATACAAAAGTCGTAATGTTTTAAACGTGAACAAATGTTGTATAGGGAGGATGTTAAGGTTTTGGTAAAGAGGAAATGAAGATACTAATGTGGACTTTTTTAGAATAATGCGTAAAAAACATATTCTGTGTTCTTCTCAAGTTGTCGATAAACTGTCTTTGACCCACCTGCCGAACAGACAATGCCATACTGCAGTCTAGAGTGTATTAGTCCATAATACAAACTACGCAGCAAGACTACGTCACAAAAGTTTCTTAAAAAATAAAACTTACGTAAGTTACATTTTATTTGATTATGCAAAAGGTTTCCATGTGCTTTCCCATGTTAGATTTTCATCAACATTTATTCCTAGGTATTTAAAAGAGCTTACTTTTTTCAATGATTGCACAGTTTACAGTTCAACATATTATTACAGGTATCGTTATGGTATCTTATTGGAAAACGGAAATCGAAAGTTTTGTGATCAAAATTTATATATTTTGTTTTGTTTGTATTCAACATCATTTTATTTACTTCACACCATTGTTTAATAAATATTAAGGTCGTGATATATATGAGAATAAATGTTGTCTTTAATTTTTATCAGAGTATACAAAAGCAATATCATCCGCAAAAGCAAATATGTTGCCCTCAAAATCCCGATTCAGTAGATCATTTATGAAAATAATGAATAGAATTTGCAGCCAAAACAGAGCTCTGGGGCACTCCGGCCTTAACAACCTGGGGTGAACTTAAATGATTACTTATTCGCACTTGTTGGGTTGCGACCCCGTGAGAAAACTTGAAAACCAATTTTAATGCTACACCTCCTTATACCAATTGCCTCCATCTTTGATAATAAAATATTATGATCCACAAAATCAAAAGCTTTTTTGAAGTCAAACAAAAAGTTGGCAGATGTCTTACACCTGTTATTGAAGCTGTTGTATAATAATGAAACAAAAATCTATCAGCGCCATTTTCGGGTTGACTTGCCTTGCGTAAAACCAAAATTGCCTATTGTTTTGAAAGTTTTATTGTTTTTAGATATGTTATTAGTCTTTTTTTCATGCATTTTTCAAAAATTTTTGAAAAAACTGATAGCAGGCTAATTGGCCGTATATCATCTAGACTGTGAGAATTTGGTTTTTTTAAGCAGTGGAATAACAATGCCCTTTTTTAGTGCCTCGGGAAAAAAAACACCAGTTGAAAAAACTTAAAGTTGATTAAATGAGATAGTAAAGGAGCTATTTTTTCAGATATTTGTTTTATTAGCAGTACTGTGATGTTATCGTATCCCGTCGACTTTTTGTTTTTTAATTCTTTAATAATTTTGTTTGATCTCGTTTGCATCTGTTGGTTGTAATATAAAAGGAAGAAGGATAATACACCCATTATCTAAACTAAAGAATGATGCAAGGTTTGTTGTGCAATTGCTTATATCACAGACACTGATAAGGAAGCTATTTACTTTATCCGCGACCTCTTGAACCTTATCTAAGGTGCTTCCATTCTCCAGTACAATTTTGTTGACATTCTTATTTACGTTATTGCCCATTAAATTATTTATTATTTTCCATTGTTGGCCAATATCGCCATCATGCTCATTTATTAACTTAGAATAATATTGACTTTTTAGATTGTCTATATCATTTTTTAAAATTAACTGTAAATGAATCGTAATATTTCTTAAAAACGATTATCATAAGGTCTTCTTCTATAAATATTGTATAACTTTTGTCTTTTCTTGACTCTATTTAATATATTATTATTAATCCAAGGACTTTTAAACTTAGCTTTATCAAGCTTATTTCCTATAGTAATCTTTACAGTATTAGTATTTACAACATAATTTAACTTATCTAAGAATAATTCATAACTATGATTAACATTTACTGTATTATAAAAATCTCCCCAATTGACAACATCTATGCTCTGTTTGATTCTTTCGAAATTATACTTAATTTTTGTTTTGCTATTTTGTTTATTTTCAATTGGGGACAGGGAAGTGAATATTTTTAAACCTATAGCACAATGATCTGATATACCAACATCAAACACTGCACTCTCAAGATTATTTATATCTCTATATGTAACATATATATGATCTACGCAGGTAGAAGACGTATTAGTAATTCTAGTCGGTTGGTTAATTAGTGATATAAAACTGTAATTATTCATTAAAGTTATTATATTTTTGTACATCTGATGAACACTTGAATGTGTCTATATTTATATCACCAATATAAACTGTATTTATTTTTATCTGTAATAATTTATTTTTCAAGTTCATATAGAAAGCTATTTTCAGAAAAGTTTTGTAATCTATACATTGAGAGGAGATTAATTCATGTATTATTATATTTTAACTCTAACAGAAAGGACAATCAGCTGTTGTCATATCGAATTTTAATTGTAAACAATCGATATCATCTCTAATGAAGCAAGCAACACCACCTGCTCGGTATGTGTCATTACAATTACCAAACGTTTTGTATCCTGGTATCTTATAAAAGGACAATTCATTGCTATTTAACCAGATTTCACTTTAGAACTAAAATATTTGGCTTACTCCTAATTAAATTAAGTTCCATTAACAAATAATCAAAGTTTTTTCTCATACTTCTAATATTTAAATGTAAAAAGGACAAATTGTGCGTTTTTTTTGAGGGGAATGAATAAAATTGATCCAGGCTTTTATAAACAAAATGTTGAGCTTTTTCTAAATTCATATAGAAAATGAATTATTAAAATATTGATTGTTTACATAATATTAAAACGAAAATTTAAACAAGCAATTGCTGTGTACTAGCTTACACTTTTCAACTTTACTTTACAGTTTATCTAGATCCTGTAGGTTGCTTATTTTGTAGCACTTTTCCCCGTCATTTTTTCTTACGAAGAATCTTCCTTCGCGGAACCAGACGTATTTAAAAGCCTGCGTCTCTGCACTTCTCCTTCAACTGAGCTAGGAAGATCTTGTTGTCCGGCGACATATGTTCACCGATGAAGACTCGGTTCTTGGAGAATGATGGGTGCACCTCGCTTGCCATTAGAGTTCTTTTCTGTCCTAAAGCATTGTATCCAAGCATCCCTCTGTATTTTAGTAAGGGAAATTGTACAACTATTGATGGAGGACGCTCTTTTTTAAAAGTCGGTATGCGATGGACCGCCGACACTTGATATTCATATAAACTCTATTCCAACTGCTGATCCAACATCCTTCAACAAGCTTAACACATTTTCCCCTTTAGTCTCCGGTATTCCTCTAATTTCTAAATTCGTCCGTCTTGAGTATTGTCCCATAGCTTTGACTTTGTTCTTCTAGTATGTATACCTTTTCATTAAGCTTTCTGTTCTCGGATTTAATAATTTCATTCTCCTTTTTTTAATTCGGAGTATTCTTTCCTAATACTAGTTTCGTCTCTAGTGACAATAGAATAGAGAAAATGATCGCCTTCGAGTTCGTTAGCGTTCCAAAAACTCTGGAGCTCTGCAGTCGATTCAACTTGTGCTTGTGCGGTTCTGTCAGCTGTTCTTGGATCCACCTCGCAGACAATTTCCGATATCCGAGGGTTTCTGTGATTGTATCGTGTATCAGGTATCTAGAGATTTGTGGAAATATCGCAGAAAGAAAGTTCATCTAACGTCAATCTGCGATCGTCACGGACCGCATTCTTGAATTTTTTCACAAGTTCGTCGGTCACAGTTTGAAGGTCTTCCGCTCCTCTGATCGTCATGCAGGGAAGTATGGCCATTTTGAAAACTCGTGACACCACTTGTACGCTCGTACGATTCATAGCTCCATTACCGTAAACAGTTTTTCACCTCATTATAAATTCCAACCCGAGCTTTCCCTTCACAACGAGGTGGTAGCGAATGACGGCGAGAATTTCGCACTTGGCGGAAGATACGATCTACATTTTTTGCGAGAAATGCTACTGTATCTAGAGTTTACAACACACTAACCTCGGATTGGTCTCGTTTTGAAGGAAAAGATTTAGGCTACGCGGCAGTATTGCCAACATGTCAAATATGTTTTCCCTGCAGCTGTGAGAGTACCAGTAAAATTAATTTCTGGACATGCCTCGTATTTTCTTGATCGAGGCAACATGGCCATTCAGAGCAAGCTACTTTAAAAAAAAAATAGTCCAGTTATGGATTACATGGTGTTGTAATAGACCACTTTTTGACCAAATTTTGGTTTATGAGACCTAAAATATAAATAACTTGATCAGGACAACAAGGCAAAAATTAAATATTCCGTATAATAAATTCAAACCAAAACTGATCTACCATGCAAAAGATTCAAAATAAACATTTATAGAGAAATATTTCCCAATAAGTTCTAAGTAAAAGTTATCTCATAAGCATATTATTTACTCACAGAATCAAATGTACAGTTGAATTTAATGAAGTATCAGTGGAGAACCAAAATTTCATTTGCTTAGATAATTATAATAGGTGTTCTAAAAACCAGATAAAGTACTTACTTAACTAAAATAATATAAATATTACTAATTTTTATATATGATGCCTATTAAGTACTAAAAACCAAATTGCCGGTCTAGCCATCAAACATGTGATCATTTTTGTGAAAATCGTATATACGTTAAAAGACAATACAGAATTATTCTACATTATTCCGAGGATATTATTGGAGTTCATAAGGTCAATTATACCTTTGTATATTCAGGACTTATTAACATATTATGAACGTTTTAAAGTACATTTTATATGATTTCTAAGAAACAAAACAATCGTTTCAGATAAAATGAAAACTTAAAATATTGGTATTATAAATATGACTATACTAATGGTTTATAGTTAATCTTCAATATAGAGTTTTCAAAAGAAATGCCTATTCGGAACGAAGATCCTTCCTATGTTCAAAACATACTTTCACTTGTCCTTCATGAAATAGGGATCGTTTAAACCGTTAGAACTATATTGTTCAATGTTAAACATAAAAAAACTCTTTCCCACGAAATATATTTAATGTTACATTATTAATAGTAATTATGATTGAATATCAATGAGTGTACTTAGATAACTGTTTTCAAGACTATAGCCGACATACTATTCCAATTGCATTTATGGCAATAAAATATTTTGTAATTAAGTTATGCTTATTTTTATAATTACTTTCTTCATAAAATATCTGTCTAAATTTAAAACTTTTTCACGTACGTAGCCTTGACACATATTGAAGGGTGTGAAAAATCACAAAAATTTGTTATATATAGTTAATTAGTTAATTAATAATAACCTTGTGTATAAGTTTTATAAGAAGAATTACTAAAATACGTATGTTACACCAGGTCAACACTCATTCAGGCATAATGTTATATTGACGATATCTCATTCCATCCTCAGATAGAGTTGACCTACATTCGAGTACTAGAGTGAGGTCAAAGAGCTTCACACACAATCCATAGCATTCCTATTACTCCTTTTGTTTGTATTACAAAAGTGTGCTCCTATCTTTGTTGCGTGCTCTACTGTGTTTAATTTAATATCTACCTTTACTACTGCCATTAATAAACCATTAATATAGTTGAACACCCAAATATTAGGCATTTGGTGTTCACCTATCCTATTGTTACTTTGTAATTGCAGTAAGTATTTTAGTTTATTTTAAATTTACTATATTGTTTCAGTCAGACAGATTACTGACTGGTATGTTACATTTCATTATACTTAAATAAGAAAGTATCATTCTAAGAGCAGAAAAAAGAATAAAAATGGCGTTTATATACGATACTATAATTCTCAATTGAAGACATCGTAACGGTTCATTTAAGAACTAGCTGTAATAATTAAGTATAACGCATTATGTCATATTACAGTTGCATTTTTTTCCCAATCCCAATACATAAAACAATGTTTGTCCTTTACGAAGTATGCAACATTTTCTTATTAACATATTACATAATTACGTTTTACATAATGTTGAAAAATTAAATCTCTGTTCGATTTAACAATTCGTATAGAAAATAACTATCGTCATGTAACTACTTGTGTATTACATGATTATTATAACTCTTCCTAAGTTTTGCTGGTTTTCATTGCACTGGAACAAGTAATGATACTAAACGACAAGCTTACAGTTTCTCCACTATACCACGCTTGTAGTCTGAGAGTGAACGTACTATAATCCCCAAGCTCTTTTAAATTAAATTCTGTTTTGCAGTGCTGAATCTGTAAATGTGGCACAAAACCAACATCTGGATAAAATATATTCCAACAGAGTATAAATGCGACTCTAAGTACTCATAGAAATTTGTATATTTAGTAATTTTTGTGATAGTTATCATAGTTTTACACAAATTAGCTGAAACAAACTTCCGCTCTATATTCTTGATGAAAAACTAAAAGTTACTAGTAATTGTTGTGTTTGATACGGTAGGTATTGTTTTGAAATTTAGTTTTGATGTAAACTTTGGCAGTTTAGTATGATAGGAAATGGAATAAATGAACCTCGAAAATTTAACTTGGGTTTTAAAAGGCAGAAAATTGTATTCACTGCCACATACTGTCAACAACTTTTAGGGTTCGTTAACGAAGTGAAAGTTTTCCTCTCGTTATATAGAATTCACATTTGATGTGAGTTGGGATAATTTGCGTTGCTGTATTGTTTTTTACAAAAGTAAATTTATAAAACAAATATTAATATTGAAGCATATACGAACAAAGAGACATTTTTCTGGTTCTACCAGTTACATTACTTCAAAGTGGCAATTAATTTACGTTGATAACAATAAATCTTTATCCCCTTTGCCTGAGCGTTAGTGAAACCTGTCACTGTAAGGGGTGGAAATATTTCATTCCTATCTGGTTGTCCGTCTACGTTATATCTTAAGAACGAACTGACTTACAGACTTGACACTTTTCATAAAGGGTTATATTTTTATACAACATTGAATTCTATTAAGATGAATGTTACTCTATACCGATCTTTAGCGAATATTTTTCATTGGTTCATATACTATTTTAACATTTTAACATGTTACGTTGCAGTTAGTACATGTAGTATATCTACACACAAGATAACTCGAGAAACATTTTAACTGTAATTTTAATTGTATTTATACATAGGGGGGGGTTTCTTAAATTGTGCGTAACATTAAAATGTGAATACAACGGATGCAGAGAATCACTGAAATTTCCGGCTGTATTCTTCGTTTTTCTGCCAGAGTGATAGTAATGTTTTTTCTGTAAGAGTTTCAGTCTTTATTCTTCTTATTCTACGTTATATCTTCATTCTTTTATGCAACGTGGACAGTTATTGTGGTTGTACTCCTTCGGTGTTTGCTAAGCATTAACAAAGCCTTTCACCCGAGAAAATGTCTGAAAGTTCGCACGATATCCCGGGGATTGAACTGACATGTGGACTTGGAATTTTGATAAAATTTTCATTTTCTGTCATGTTTAACACTGACTTCTATAACGGTGAATGTCATTGCATGGAATTTTCCTAAGCAATGAGCATTAGTGAAAATTTTACTTCTACATATCAATAAACAGTATGTAATTTTGTATGGGTTTCGTAAAGAAAACTAATCACACGAATAAATAATGAGCAAATTAACTTATAATTAGACTGATTCGTTATAAGACGCTTTGTCTAACCCCAGACAGTGAGACATAATATTATTTCTTCTGTCACTTTGTTGTTTGGAGGATTTAATTTTTCCCTTAAATAGTTAAAAATAAAATTATATATGGTTTTTGAAATGTGTAAAAAAAACTTAAACTTATAAAAAATAATATTTAATTATTAATATTAAGGAATATAGTTTATCGCACGGTTTTTGAAATTGGTTATTTCACCGATAATAAAGCACTGAATTTAATATTTTATATATTGTATCTAAAACACACATTAGACATGAATCATCTTAGAGTTTAAGGAGTTATTATGTATTTTATAAGTCACTGAAAGGACCGGAGGGCAGGGGATGTCCTCCGTAGATTTATCTAATGTTATTGAAAACTTACAAAATTATTGCTACGCCATTACTATAGGGGATATTTTGTCTGATAAAGATCCTGATTCTAGTACCGTTTTAATTTACAGTACAGTCTCTTCGTGACGGGCGAAATTTATAATTATTAAATTTGTTTTGTTCAATATTAGGAAAGATTAGACAGGACGTTTTTTAAAGTAACCATTCGTCGGATCGAAATCAAGATTGTGTATAGTGACAGCGTCATTTATTTTTCCAACAAAGCTATTAAGGACTTGTTATATATCAAATATATAAATGGTTGTGTACTGATCCTTTAGGTTAATAATTCCTTTAAATACTTTGTTCTCGTAGCATCGTAATCAACTGTGTATGAAGGAGTACTATTTCATTGCAGTATTTTGTTAGCAGTCACGCAAACCATCATTATGACTATTATTATTATTTATTACATGGTAATAGTACGCCAACACCACGTGTTATCTACAAGCTCGCATGCAAAATTTCAAATCTATGTTCCTTACTTTATTTTATAGATTTATGTGGAGAATAGGTTCGAAGGACGCGCAGCGAAAATTCTTTTGGTTCGATATGCTACATCATAAAACTCATTCTTTTCTTTGAGGAAATCAATTTTTTTTTGTTAAAAATTTACAGATTAAATATTCCTTGCAGTATATATGTTTATATACATTTACAGTAATTCATTAATTAGCATCTCGTATCAGTCATTAAACAATACAATTATACACACCAAGACACCTGAAAATAAAGTTTTTTTGTGTGTTGTAATAGTTAGGCGAAACGTGTTAAGGGGGTTCGGTATGCCCTATCCTTCCCATGTTAATTTGGCCAATTTTTATGTACCTTTTTCTCAGAAACCTTTAAAGCTATCATCAACAAACTTTAGGACACTACTATTTAGACCTTTGTTAACATTTTAGAGCGGAACAAAGTTAAAAAAAAGAAGTTTTTATTTAATTTGTTGTAAATAAAAAATTTATTAATTTTTTGTAAAATAATTTTTAATTATAATTTTTTTAATAAAAATTTAAAATAGATTTTTATAATGTCTTCCGCTCTAAATGTTAACAAAGGTCTAAATAGTAGTGTCCTAAAGTTTGATGATGATAGCTTTAAAGGTTTCTGAGAAAAAGGTACATAAAATTGGCCAAATTAACATGGGAAGGATAGGGCATACCGAACCCCCTTAATAATATGTCTATGTAAACAATCTTTGTTATCTTAATGGTGCAATAAGTAAATAAAATAATATCTATTACGTTTTACATTTATCCTACAAAACTCATAAGGATATCCTGTTAGATACAATGTTTGAATGTTTATGTTATATTAAACATAATTGATTGTGTATTATAATACATTTTTACTCAAATTATTATTTTTTTACATGTAGATTAAAATAATATTAATTAAAGGGTCCCAAGTATGTTTATTGTTCATGTTTAAAGTGATTTAGATTTTAAGAAAGGTATACTCCAAAGCGCTGTTAAAGTAGCTACTCTTTTTGTTTCTCTTTGACTACAATACAACATCACCTTACTAAGCAGTACCCGCATTTCCCTATAGGCCCACTAGGCCCAGCCTAGGGCGCAAAATTTTAGGGGGCGCATAAATTTTAAAGTACACAAAAGAAAAAAGTTGCGGCGGCGGGTGGTGTTTGGCGCTCGGCGGGGCGGGTGGCCAAGGTCAACTAGGTCCGGGGTGCGACGTTGACTCATTCATTGGTTCATTGCTTTTATTTATTCAAAACACTCCTATATATATATATATATATATATATATATATATATATATATATATATATATATATATATATATATTACTATTGTAATTATCTTTCATCAAAATTACGTAATTAAGAAATTTACTGGATTTCTACGTCAGTGTAATCAGAGTCCACTGGGGGGGGGGGGCGCTCTTTGGTCTGTAGGCCTAGGGGCGCCGAATTTGTAAATGCGGCCCTGCTTACTAGGTATATTATTTTCATTGCATTACAATATATCGATTCTATTCCTTATAATTCAAATATAAAACGTATTTTTTCAAACCAATTACTATACTTTACAGCAATTAAAGCCTTCTAAAAATTTATAAATTAAGAAACAAAGAAAAATTTAAACAGGTTAAGTTCACAGGAAAACTTATTTCGTGAGGGTCCACTTCTCTCGTCACCCTTTCTGTAATGCGATTTTATGTCATTGCAGATTCTCAGAGGACGAATGGATTTTCTTCACAGGCATTATACAATTTGAGCACTAATTTTACATTCTACAGTAATATATATATATATATATATATATATATATACATGTATATATATATATATATATATTATATATTTACATGACTTTTTTCTAAATGTTGTATATTAAAATATGAATTTCATCTATGTTAACTCTTGGACAGGGAAAACTATTGGTATAGATCATGTGATTAAATTTATTAATAAAATGTCAAACACGTTCATTGCGAATCCATGTTGCATGCATTGCGTAATTTAATATTATTAATTATTTGATTTTAACTATCATGAAATAAAAATCTCAAATACTGAGATTCTATTAGTGAAAGTATAGACGTCCATTCAGTCTTTTAAATATTGACTACGTGTGATGTGTAATTATTCAAAATGTATTGTGTGAGATGTATAATTTACCTATATAACTATTGCTTATCAATAACTAGTATTCGATTGAGGGATTCATAAATCATTCAAGTGAGAACTATTAACTAATCCTAAAATTTTTGATGAACCAAATAGAAAAGCTTTGAACTTTACAGGTAAGTTTACTACTGAGTTAAAACTAAGTCTCAAGTCCCTTATATTATTTAAAAACAAAAGCCGGCTCAATAGTATAACCTGCTGAACAATAGTACACAGAATGTTTCTCACACCAACTCCGTCTACATCATTAGTATTCAACGTCCACAAGTATGTTTATTATTCCCTTTTCGCACTCTTTTATCACATAACTCTCAAACGAGAAATAGTCTTGACGTGAGACAGATGTCTTACAGTATTGGAGACATGATAGCCGAGTGGAGAATATTAATATAACCTTCCACCTGTCTATTTGTTTCTGTACTACTCTTAAATCAGAGAGTGTTTAATATAGAATGTATTATACAGACATAAACTGAAGGAATATTCGTCAGGTACTACTAAATAAATGCTTTTCATAGTATAATAAAGTTATTAATGCCTTATAGTATAATAAAATAAATAATACAAATAAAGTAGCATAACATGTATGTTATTGTCACCTAGAAATGGTATTAGTTATATGTAAGAAGTTATGTAATTAAATAAATCCATTTTATTATAAGTATGTTAACAATTTTATTAACACCACAGATATTTTAAAAAGTTGTTAATCGAGGCTAGAGCTTTAACTGATTCAAATTATTTATTCAAATTAGAAAGGCTAACGTGCCTATACGCAGTATATTATTTTACATTAGAAACCGTATCCTAATTTTAGATGAAACACAGATTAAATTAAGTTAAGAATAATTTATTAACTGAATATAAATTTTCAAATGAAGTTTAAATCAAATCTAATTATAAAGCACATATTCTAATGGTGACTACATTACACACACACTGTAATATTAACTTTACGATTTTAACGTCATACCTACGTGCCTTAGATGGTTTAATTCGTCGCAGCATCTAATATAACAAATTAATCAGTTCGTTTATTTAAATCAATAACAATAGAAAATTATTAGTAAATAAAAACTTTAAAATATGTATCATAATTTTATAACGCATTATATGTCGTAAGTACACTATGGTAGAGGAACAGATTGTAAAGTTAGATAATGTCTGAACTGTCTACTGTGGGAACATTTGTTGAATATTGGAGACGGTTATCTTTCTCCGTGTTTCTTTAGCATTTTTCGGTCACACCAACACAAACATAATGATCTTGCTTCTAAAAAGCTGTGACAAGTACCTCAGTAAAACGACTATTATTTGAAACACTATATGATAAATATAACAGTAATTGATAATTATGTTTTCTAGTATATTTGCACGTTAGAATATAACAGAGTTTATTTATTTTGTAAATAAACTTTTTCATTCCTGATTTAAAAAATTTACAGGGTTTCTTAAAACAAATCTTAATAGTTTAATAAATTCTGATATTTAGATAAATAACAAATTATCTAAATTGATCTAATTACTCGTCATTACCGATCAAGTCCTATAACTAGTATTAGTCTCCATAGTAATACGTAATCTGGGGTGATAATTTTGAAAGCCTTGATGTATTATTGGCTTTTTGTAAGACTAGTAAAAAATCAAAAACAGATTTTTGAGGAAACATTATCTCTGTATGTTTAAAAAAAAGGTTTATTTTTACAGTGAGCCATAAACAGACTTTATTTTGACAGAATGATAGAGGGAGGAGAGATTTTCAATGTTAAAACCTATACTGTATACAAAATTCTACTCACGTAATTTACAAATATAATTTTTCCTGTAAACATCGTATATATAATACTTTTAAAAGTAATCTTTTATGTGTTTTCTCACTATTTTTTGAGTTATGACAATATCCTCATAGAAAATACACTTAGTGCGTACAAGAAAATTCAAAAAGCAGCTATGCTTTTTATTTGCTAACCTGTAATAGTAAATAAGGTAATGTTGTATTTTAGGGTGGCCAACATTTATCGAAGGATGCTACTTGTAAGGCACTGTTGTTTTGCTTGATTCACTAGATTCTAACGGTTAAGATTTCTTGTACCTATGTAAACAACTTGAGGGAAGGTTAAGTGCTCTACATGCCAAGACAACATGCTTCCCTTTCCGAAAGTTCGTCTCGAAACTCGGCAGGAGAGGGTTGATACTATTCAGGACTTACACTGTTAAATGTCCTCTCTTGTTTCCTAAAGTTTATAACAAACTCATTTTTAAGTTTAATTCAATGTTGATGTTAGGTTAAAAATGTATTACGCTATTGTTTCCTTAATTACATATTATATATGCCAGTAGCCTATTTAACACACAATTTGTAATTACTTTTGTGTAGTACGTAGTATATTATATTGGATATTGTGATAGAAGATTAAATTTGGTATTATCCTTCTATTATTAGACAATAATATAATATATATAACGGGTTTTGAATGTAATTGATTTAATATATTGCATATCAGTGTCTTTGCGGGTAAAGTGCTCAACAACCCCACATGTATAAAATTGTCTAGATTTAACTGCATTTCATCGTAATTCAATCAACACATTACTGAAAAATACCTGCACATTAAGCGCAAACTGAAAATTAGGAGCTATATTGTAGTTAAGGGACAAATTAATAATGTTTGATAAATAAAATTTTAATAGTATCTCTCTCATTAGATTTTTTTGAGTGAAACTCAATTGTTTACTTATGTCTTCTTCTTGAGGTGGTTGTAGTATGTGAGATAACATATCACTTTCTGTATTTGACACAGTATAGTAAATTGATGCTAATCTCACTAGTAATATCACCAATCGTTCTACCTTACTAAGAAAGAGACTATTCATGTGATGAATACTTTACATACTGATACAACATATTTTAGTTCACAATTATTCTCATAAATTAGTGTTATTTTAGTATTCGTTATTTTGAAAGATCGCCGCATCCTTACCATCACACGTGTCAAAAATCCAAACTCATTGGGATTCCAAGTTGTTTTTATACATTCTTTCATACTGTGATAATATATATCAAATCACCCTGGATGTCAGTTAAGGTTAGTAAAAAAATGGTATTACCAAATTTGTTACAGATTGATAAAAAATTTATTAATAATGTTTTATATATATATATATATATATATATATATAATATATATATATATAAGTAGATAGTAATATGGGGTTCCTGGCGCACTTTCGGAGCCAACCGAAAAGCAATGTAAAATACTGTTCAATGTACCATAAAGGAAGCTGAGAAATAACACAGCAAATCTCAATGAAAAATTAACGAATCTACAGTCGTTCGTCTCCAAAAGCGATCCAGGATCGGCACATTACTATCTACTCTGAGGAATGAAAAATTAACCAAATCTATAGCTGTTTGCTTCTACTTTCTTAAAGCTGTCCTTTGTAAAATGTTGTCAAATCTGCTACGAATAAAGGATTTATCTTAATAAAATTTAATCAATTTAAAACATTTTTACTAAAAAACATTACTGTACTTTAATAAAAAACTTTTCTACTAAATAAACAACATGAACTCACCAAGCTCTCTTCAGTTTCTAGCATTTCAAAAACTTACAAAGAAAGACAATTTTAACGAGTTCAACGAATTACCAAAACATTTTAAAGAACAGTTGATACTTTCCTTAAATGATACAGAATTCAAAGAACTTGTAAAGTCTTTTGCAGAAAAAACGTCTAATGGAGTGTTTTACTATCGGCAAAAAAACTAAAAAAAGTAAGGGATTACATATTTAATATAATTACGAAAGATATTGAAAAGAAAGTAAAAAATAAACAAAACAGAGAGTTTTCATCGTTTTTTTATGACATTTTTCCCATATTATACGTTCTTTCAAGATAATCAAGACTTAATTGATGAATTTCTTAGGAATTTTTGTGAGTATCAAGATTTATCAACACAATTCATTAAAGAGCATTATAGAATTTTTCTTATAGAATATAGCCACATTTTGTGTGTGAAACAAAAAGGTATTATTACTGTAGATAATATTCCATGTGAATTACCTATGAAGAAAGACACCAACTATGGTTATCAAAACAGTACTATGACGTGGGGAGGGACTGCAAGTTTTAGAGTTAAGACTTTATTCTACAAAGTTAATTGTTATAATTTCTTTATCTTTTATAGTCTTCTTTCCAGTAACAATCAAGTGTAATTTTTCATTTTTGTTTAATTCTTTAATCTTTTTTTCTCATCCAAGTACAGTCAAAAATCTGTTCGGCAAGTGTACTTTACAATCTTCCAACTCGGCAATTATTGTAAACCCGAATTTATCTTTCATTTTCTCCAAATTCAAGATTCTATGTTTCTTCCTTTCTTCCAATTCATTTAAACTTCTTTATACTCTTTAAACTTACATTCTCCAATATCATTTAACTCCTTCAAGAACTCCATTTAAATAGAAAAAATTCAAAGTCAAAAAGTGCAAAACCATTTCTCGGTCGACCTTTTCTCCTCCCTCTGTCTCTTTCTCTCTCCCTCTCTTTTTATGCCTATGACACGATCACTTCTGCCGTTTATAGGCTAGGATCTATATTCAGGCTAGAGAGAGAGAGAAGAGCGAGATACGGATAGAGAAATGGTTCCGGAATACGATCTGAATACTTCTGAACTTGGTGTTTCTCCGCTATGGCCACTCGCATTGAAACAGTTCAGAAGTAAACTTCCTAACCGACCAAACCGAATTCGCGGACATATATACTCAGCAACACAATACAACAGCCCATCGAGAAGTAAAAATTTAAGAAATTAATTTAAAATATAATTTGAAAATTACAAGTAACAAAATGTACGCATATTTAAAATAGGTAAAATTATCTAACATTTTGAAAAAGAAAATGTTATAATAGTAAACGGGAACACAATTTTTTATTCTTAAAAGCAAATCTGCATTACCGACATTTTAGTTCCGAAAGATTGCGCTGTGTGTGTATCAATGACAGTCGAAGTGTGCTACTACAGACCGACCATCACGATAATCGCTTCGCCTGCGTCATATCCGTAGTGATATCACGCCGTGAGAGGCGCAATCGTTGGTTTACAAGCACCATTTAGTTAAATAAATTTTTCTATCTAAATGGAGCGCGATAAAATATCATGTCCGTTCTGCAAAATAGAAATTTTAAGAAAAAACTATGATCGCCATTATAATTCTAAAAGTCATGAAAAAAAACAAGCAAATTTACAAATTACGTGAATTAAAGAGAAATTTCAAAGTTGAAAAGGAAAAAATCTCGACCTATTTAATGATGAAAAACTTCATTCAATAGCTGAAAAGTTGGCTATCGGTACTAACGATAAAAACCAAGTCTGAAATGATCGAAGAAAATTGATAAAACTCTTAAAGTAAAATCCGAAAATATCATTGATGTAGAAGTTTTATCCTCAATACACGGTCTTTTCAAGCAATACATTTTAACAAACTTGAACGACAATTCCATGTCAATTTACAAATATCTTTCAATTATGCGGTCAGAAATTAAAAGTTTAATCGAGAAATTTCAAGAAAAATGTTAAAAATATGAAGGGCTATCTCTCTTTGGAATGTGAATACGAACGAACTTTAGTGAATGGTGAACCGCAAACATGTCTAATGTATTTTACTATCAAAGCAGTACGAAATCTTTGACGTAAACGACTTTATTACTAAGCAATTTAATAAATTAACACATCGAGAACAAACGAATAATCCAAATAAAGGTTCCGGATGGACATTTAAAAGTTGTAAACAAACTAGTTTTGAGCCTTAACAAACACGAAATGATGAATGCAGGATCATACATCGATTTACCAAAGAATATCAAAGATAAAAAAGCTTGTATACAATATAAAAAATAGAGATGATTTTTGCTTTATTTACTCAATAAGATGTGCTATTGAAAAACCAGAAAGAGACTGTGAACGTGTAAAGCAATACGAAAAATTTTGTGAATGACGAAATATTTTCAGGTTTTGAGTATCCAATGTCTCTGAAAGATATACAAATATTTGAAAAACGAAGCTACAATTCCAAGTATAAGTATCCAACAATGTCTATCAATGTCTACAGTTTTGATGAAAAATATTAACATTGTTCCGTTACAAATTTCTGAAAAATATGACGCTGAAACAAACATTGATTTATTGTATGTTAAACAAGATGATAAATCTCATTATGTTTTGATTAACCGATTTAAATAAGCTTGTTTCTTCGCAGTTGTCTAAACATAAAGAAAGAAAATTTTGTGTAGAAGATGTTTAAGCCATTTTTTACAAATCTGGAGATTTAAACAGATCATTTAGAAATTTGTAAAAATCATGAAGTTTGTAAGCCAATTATGCCATTTCCAGGTCAAACAACTAAATTTACTAATTATCAAAAGAAATTTTCTCATCCTTACGTTATTTATATGGATTTTGAAAGCATATTAGAGAAGATTCCCACATGCAAAAACAATCCACAAAGATCGACTACAACCAAGATTCAGAGGCACATTCCTTATGGTTTTACTCTATATTTAGTGTCGAATGTGACCAATCGCATGTACAAACCGATATGTTATCGTGCCAAAAATGAAGAAGATTTGGAAAAACGTCCCGACAAAATTGTTTGAAGAAACTCAATAAAATATCAAAATACATAGCGAAAAAATATAATTCTAAGAACATGAAACCTATGAAATTGACAGAAGAAGAAGAAATTTCGTATCAAAATTCAAACGTTTGTCATATCTGTGAATGGTCTGCTTATGATGTTTGGGTCAATTCAGTATGGTTTTACTCCTGATAGTTGGAAAGATAAGAGTTATAATAAAGTGAGAGATCATTGTCATTTAACCGGCAAGTTTCGAGGCGCAGCTCTTGCTCATGCATGTTGCAATCTTAAATTTGAAATTTCCTCAGAATATTCCCGTTTTCTGCCACAATATGTCAAATTACGATACCTCATTATGTACATAAAAAGAATTGGCTCCTAAACAATATGGAAATGTTGATTTGATTGCAAACACCGATGAAAAATATATAAATTATTCTGTAAATTCTGGATATGGCTATGAATTCGAAGGTGATAAGCCAAGAAAATTCATCAAGTTTTCGTTTGTAGACACGTTCAGATTCATGGGCCTCGTCTATAGAAAAGTTAGCTAAAAATCTAAAGAGAGAAGACTTCAAACATACAAATCATTTTTATACAAGATGGACTGAATGAGATAATAGAAAGGACAGCCAAATGACGACGACGAGATTTTTAAAATTCTATCTGGAAAAGGAATATTTCCCTATGAATTTATCGACAGTATTGAAAAACTTGATTACACAGAAGAATTGAGAATTCAAGATTTTCTATTCCACTTTTGACAGATGAGAGCATATCTGAGAAAGATTTTCAACACTACTTAAATGTTTGGAACAAATTAAAAGAGAAAAATCTTGGAAATTACTCTGATCTCTATAACATTCAAGATGTTCTATTGCTCGCTGATATCTTTGAAAATTTTAGGAATATTTGTTTTGAATTGCTATAAGCTTGATCCAGCACACTATCTAACAGCTCCCAGTCTTGCATGGGATGCTATGTTAAAATTAACGAAGATAGAATTACAATTAATTAGTGATTATAATATGTATTTGATGATCGAAAAAGGTATTCGCGGAGGCATTTCTCAGTGTATTAAACGATATGTGAAAGCAAATAACAAATATTTAAAAGATTTTGATAAGACAAAGCCCGAAAACTATGATTTACTCTATCTCGATGCAAAACCAACCTTTATGGGTATGGTTCTTATGCAAAAACTGCCGTTTAGTGATATCAAGTGGATGGATCCTAAAACGTATACAAAAGAAGAGTGGCAAGAAAAAATTTTAGAACTCACTGGCGACGGAAGATTATGGCTATATTCTCGAAGTCGATCTTGGATATCCAACAAAATTTACACGAACATCACAAGGATTTACCTCTTGCTCCAGAACATTTTAAAAACAAAACTTTGCACAAACTCTACTGGATAAAACTGAATACGTTGTTCATTCGAGAAATTTGAAGTTCTATTTGGAACAAGGTATGATTTTGAAACATGTGAATAGAGTTATTGCATTCGATCAGAAGCCTTTTATGAAAGAAATACATTGATTTTAACAACAAACATGAGAACCAAAGCTTACAAGTGACTTTGAGAAGGATTTTTATAAGCTGATGAACAACTCAGTTTTTAGAAAATCTATGGGAAAATGTGCGAAATAGATGCGATATTAGACTAGGAAATGAAAGAATTTTTCAATGAAACAGGCCAAGAAAACGAACTTCAAAAGCTTCACTATCTTTGACGACAACTGTATAGCGAGTCACATGTACAAACAAAAGGTTAAATTTAACAAACCGATTTACATAGGATTTTCAGTTCTCGACCTCTCAAAATTGCTAATGTACGAGTTTTTATTACAACAAATTAAAGAAGTTTGATCCAGATTTTGAATCTGTGTTACATGGATACAGACAGTTATTTTCTAGAATTGAAACGAGATCCTTTTAAAATTATTAAAGAAAATATAGATGACTTTGATACAATGTGATTATCCAAAAGATCATGAATGTTTCACTACTAAAAATAAGAAGGTAATAGGAAATTCAAAGATGAGTTAAATAGCGAAGTTTTAGAAGAATTTTGTGGTTTTAAGGTCTAAGATGTACTCGTACAAATATCTAGATAAAAACCCAGTTAGGTGTAAAGGAATTAAGAGAAGCGTTGTAAATAAAACAATAAATATCGAAAAACTTGAAGAGATGTTTGTTCGAAGATAAAGAAGAATTTAGGGAGATGACAGTCATCAAAAGTTATAAACATGAGTTGTACACTGTTACCATAAACAAGCTGGCACTGAACGCTAAAGATGATAAGAGAATTGTCCTAGAAAATAAGATCGATACAGTACCGTATGGCTATGAAGCAAAATCTGATATATTAGACGAATTAAATAAACTTGGAAACTTTGATATGTAAATGGAAGATGATTTAATTCACTGTCACAAGTGTAAAAAGAAAACGAAAAATATAGATTCAAAAATCGTTCAATACTCAAAATGGATTGTATAGAATTGCTGCAAAATGTTCAAAATGTAAGACAAACAAGAGTAAGTTTATAAAGAATCCAAATCCAAAACCTGTTAAGCAAGAATTGAAGACTAAAGATGAGATAGAGATTGAAGCT
>NW_025781335.1:0-22507 GCF_021130785.1 Homalodisca vitripennis | reverse complement strand
TTTCACTAATAAATCAATAGAAGTAATTGTATTAGCCACAGTCAAACAATTAAATTCTGTTCTATAACTCTAACAATTTTTTAAACTGAATAACCTTATGTTAGTACCTTTAGAATAAATCAATGGACTAAGAAAGATCAGGAATCAAAAAGTAATATTTAGTCAGTATTATACTGTGTTTAATAGAATACAAACAATTAGTTATCAGAAAAGTAGGCAATGTTGCTGCTACGAGATTGCGGGTAGAGTGAAACTAATTTAATAAGTTGTAATTAGATCTGAGACTTGCCTAAGTCTTAAAACCACTAAATTGTACATCTTCATACACATGATAAGATAAATTAATTGTGCCTTTCAAATTATTCTTATTTTTGTTCATCATACACTTTTTTAACATTTATGTGCAGCAAGCAATATTTGTCTGTAAATTAGGTATACTTTTAAAAAAATCAAATGATAACAATTTATTTGCACGCTCTGAAACAAATTAACAATAGAGAAATGTTGACCTCTGCATGGTCTGGGAGTCCTGAGTGCGGATTATTAGGTAAACACAGTGCTGGCAACCCCGCCAAGTGTACGGCTTGTACTGCCAAATTTGGCTATAGCTCAGTATTTTTATCATATGGCAACCACTTCTAACAAGGCATGGAATACAATAGTGTAAGTAATTACAGTTAATTCTACAAAATAAATCTCAAACTCCAGCTGGACGGATTTATGCTTAAGTTTTGAGTCTTTGAAATCATAGTATGTAAATTTTTATCCCAGGAAACGTCTTGCTTGTCTTATTTGAAATAATAATTAAATAGCCAATGTGTTTTAAAATTTTAAACATTATTGATTAACCCTCGATTTGGGAAAATATTCGGTTATCTGCCTAATAAACTCCGCCTCATGTTGGTAATCAAACGTATATCCAACTCATGAAAAATGTTCTCTCCTTAAAACCCTTTAAGTGCCAAAGGTCCAATTTTTACCGGACGACCAAAAGGTGTCTGAAAAGTGCCGGCATCCGATTTTACCGGACGTTCGGAGAAAAGTCACTAAAAATTGTAACCTTTAATATTTTTTTAATTTTATATGTACTTTCAAAGGAGTGTTCATCACAAGCTTAAGTGTGTTTGTATAGTTTTTTGTGTTTATTTTACAAACCTTTAAATGATGAAACTTAAATATAAACATTTTTGGTTGCCATAGCTACCGGAAACAATGTGACAATAGTTTCTTAAAAAGTTGTTTAACTCACTCATTATTGAAGATAATAATATAAAATTTTTCAAAGATTTACAGACAATTGCATACAATTTCCAGTGATATGGACAACAGAAAGGTATATGATTTTTTTTGTCATAATAATTTGGTTGAAAAAATTTAAATATTTTAAAAAAATTTTTTTTGAATTGTTTTTAGGTAAGTCCATTTTTGGTATTCCTCAAATGTTAGTCTTACAGTAAATTTTTGTTATTTTATGTTAATTAAACAGAGTTATTAGAGAAAAATAATAAAAGAATCATGTTGTTAGCTTATTAAATAATTCAAAATGTGGATTTTTTACTAAAACCTTGCAAAATAAATAATTTTTTTTTTTGCCTTTAAAAGGGCTGGATCTTTTTTAGGTACAACCCACTAGAAAAAATACCTGGCACTTTTCAGTATTCCCACTCAATAATAATACTTGGCACTCATAAAGGCGTTAACTTTGTTTTAGTATGAATTATAAAACTCATCATGTATTTAAGAATTATTCTAAATGAAGAAAAATTATTTTTGTTTTTTAATAAAATCATGAAAGTTTTGTATAAATATGTTAAAATTTCTATACATTTCTCGATCTAAATTACTACTAGTTTTATTCTACATTACAATTTAAAGGAGTATGGTTAAAATAGTAATGTAAATGTAATAATGTAGTAATAGTACAATGTTATTAAAACAATACCTTTTCAAATTATTAGTTTATTTTTTGGAACAAGGCAAATCTTTACAAAAAATGCTGGAAACTAGCTTATGTCATAGAAACTGCCTTCAAAACCTAAAGTTTCAGAAAATATGGATACATTGTTTAATTTTTAATCAATTTTAAATACAGTTATGTGAGTTTCAACATTGTGTAAAAACTAATATGATAATAGTTTCCACTGAAAACACAAATGCTTTTTAGATCCCTCAATATTTATAGTACAAATTAAAAAATTAGGCTTATATTTTTTTATTAAATAAAAGGTACACACCAGTTTAGTGTTTCATTCACCAGCTTATTTTCAAAAATGTCCTCCGTTACCTATTATGCAGGCTCTTGCTCTCTTTCGTATTCCTCCATAAGTTCAGTTATGGCTTTGCTTTTCCTTTTAATTTTTTGTGATGCAACTTGGATCCTATTCAAAAGTTCATCTTCGTTATTTAAAGGTGTTGCAGATGTCTCAAACTTAAGAAATCCCCAAACAAAAAAAGTTCATGGGGTTGGTGAGATCAGAAGATTTTGCAGGCCAAGGGTACAGGACTTTCTCTACCTGTCCATAAATGGATAGATAACATTGAGCCAATTTTGGACGCCAATGGTACAGTGAGGGAGGAGCAACCATCTTGTTGATATAAATAAATTCTTGGCTGTGGTATAGGGTCGAAACACATTCAAACATTTGAGGACAAATTGTGTTGTAATAAGTCAAAGTTACATATTCTCTAGTTAAACTTCCCTGAAAAATGTAATGGTGACCAACGATCATCAATCACATCTGCTAAATATTTAATATTAAAGTTTCTCAAAAATGACTGCTCTCTTGCAGCTTTTGGATTTTCAGTATTCCAAAAGTGCATATTGAGGAAAGTTAAATACCCCTTGACTTGTAAAAAAAGCACTTGACTTGTCTGTCAATAAGATTTTTATGAAAAAAATTATATTGTTCATTGTCTGTATTTAATAAATAGCAACAAAAGTTTCGTCTAACAGCATAATAATTAGGTTCAAGTCTGTTGCAGTTTTTGTAAAATGATAAGGAGTAAAATTTCTCCTTTTTGACAAAACTTTCAAACATTATACTTTTACTCACGCCGAAGTCACCATGCAAGATCCCTGCTACTAATCTCCAGGTCTTATCTAACTTTGCACAATATTTTATTCTTCTGTGTTCAAATCCAATGCTGCTGCCCCCGACTCACTCGGCTCCTTGTGCACAGATCCATGTTGCACCAAACGGCTGATGCCGCTTGGTAAGTACTTGTTGTGTACTGGCCGAAACATGGGGGGGGGACAGTGTACTCCCTTTTACAGCCGCACGTAGCATTGCCATTACAGAAAGCAAAACCAAAATACCATTTTCATGCATATTCATGGATTTGTATACAAAATACTGAAATCAAACTTATCGGAGGTCATTTTAATAAACTAGAATGAAACTCTAAACTGGTGGTCCGTAACTTTATTTAATATTAAAAAACTATGTCTGATTTATTAATTTGTTACTAGGGATCTTAAAAGCAGTTATGGTTTTGCTAGCGAAATTCTGATCATTGATTGTTTTACACAATTGAAACTCAACATATAATATACTTAAATGAGCAAAAATATAACAACGTATCTTATTTTTCGAAAGATTAGGTTTATTAGTAATGGTAAATGATATTTGACATCTCAGTCATTATGAATGAATAAAAAACTAGTTAATGAGGACTTTGTCAATGATTCTTTATTTTATGGCAATAAAAAAAATGTTTATTTGATTGATTGATTAACAGGATATAGATCCAAATAGTTGACAATTGTGTTGCAGCATGTATTGTGCACTATCGATGTTTAACTTCTGACCGTTCTGGTCTTGATCAGGTATGATGCTTGATGTTTTCACAAACACAAAACTTATTCTGCTGTGGCTTTGGTGGAATTACATTGCTAAACATTAATTAGTTATACTATTTTGTGTTTTGAATCGATTTAACACCATTTCGTCTTTCTGACACCTGCAAGAGAAGGATAGAGTCCAATCCTCAGAACAGTTTAGTGCTATATTTTTGTAAAATACCACATTGTTAAATGTCAAAAACTCTACAATCCTGTTCAGTCATTGGCTTTTAAAATAACATCAAACGAACTATTGTTTTAATTAGAAACTCAAACAAAATTTTTTTACTATGTAATAAACTATTCTCAAGACTTTCCCATATTTAAAATTTCATAATATACATTATGTAATTGTATAATATTTACTATGCCAATATATGAATATTTTTATTTTCTGTTTTTCTTAAACCCTTTACATGCCAATGTTTAGTCATTGAAAACATCTGTATAAATTTTACTTGCTTGAAACAATTTTTTTAATGAAAGAGTAAAACACAAATTTCTTTACATTTTATGTTAATTTCTTTTCCTCTACGGGACTAATCTCTCTGATAAAATAAATAAAAAATTGGCTCTCATTTACTAGTATAACCACCATATACATACATTTACTTTCTCAATACACTCTTAATTATCTGCGGACCTATTTAATGTTTGATTTTCATCTATTTGAAATCACTTCCAGTCACAAGTTAATTAATTCGGCATTTAAAACTAGATTCTACTGTAACATCCTAAATGACTAACTTTAAATATTATAATTGTATTCACTAAAATTTGCTGATTGCATAAATTACACATCTCACCAGAAAAATGGAACCACAAAAAACACAATTTTGCACTGTGAGTGCAAGTTTTTTTACCATCAAAAATAATTTCTTGGTTGTCAATTAAAATATTTGCACTCTACATCTTTGTTGCCAAAATTTAAGTAATTTCATTTGAAATTTAGATTGAAGCAGCTTATAAGGTATGAACTTAATCTAATGTTTGGTTTTGACCCAAAACTCTAATACACTCCACCTGCCCAAAAGCCAAAATATCCCCATGGACCACACCCACAACCACAAACCAAAAGCATGGCGGACCTCTGGGCTTTAGTGCGTGAGTAGGGATGCAAATTATGTCTGGAAATAGTGGTTGCCAAAACTACAGCCCACCACTTGATGTGGGTTAGCTGTGAAATTTATCTGAATAACATACAGTTCAACTTCTTTTAATTTTGAAAAACTTAGGCAACAGATTTAAGCTTACATTAAATGTGTTATTTATAAATTCATTTAAAGCCTTTTGCAATAACTAATCTATTCAAGATAATAAATTACAATTATCATTATCAAGTCCACTGTGAGTAATCTCTTTCACAATAGAGATGATCAAAACTAGTTATAATATAGTTACTCAAATAACTTTTCACTTGTGGCTAAGAGTTGCGACCTTTGAAGATTTATTATACAGAAAATAAATATGAGTCATTTCCAGTATTATAGTTACAATATATCTATGTTGTATTTTAAAAACTCGTGCAACTGAGAAAAGCCCTCGATATTGGATATTTTATCTTGTATTATAGACGGCTCTGGCTATGTTTTTCGTTTACTATGCCATTGAAAATATTTACTCCTAATCAAGTATCAGTAGTCTGTATACCACAATGTCCATTCTATCTGTGAAAATAATAACATTTCTGATAATTTTAAAATAATCCTATGACATTGTCTGTATGTTTAACTTATAGTATAGTTACATAAGTATCTGTTTACGTTCTCACATACTGCGCACCAAACTGTCGCACACTGTGTGAGTCAAGCTGTTATTCTACCAATCAGATATCATTGATCTTTTTGAAAAAACACCCCCGCATTCTGCTGATTTATAAAAACTATTGCTCTCTTATGAAATGTTGCAACTCGTCATGGTGTTTTGAAGCTCCTTCATTACCTAAAGTAAATCCTACTGAGATGCAAACCACCAATACATGTTCAGGAAACATGTGAAAGTCACAAGGGAGCTGAGTCTAGGCTGTTATGGAGGACGGATCAAAACCACCCTGTTTAAACTTAGCCAAAAGTTTGTTTTTCTGATCAACCTGACTGTGGGGGCAAGAGTTGTAATGCAACAACACATAAACATCAATTTACTTTTTGTGAAAATTGACATTTCATTATGATGTTCGGTTTCCTGCCGCCAAAAAGGAAGTGATTGTCCCTGAAAAGGAGGCCACTCGTGTCCCTCTAGTATTTGTTATCAGGCCTATATAAGTGGTTTTAGATTAAGTTTGAGGTCTTCTATTTGTCTTTTGTACATATATTACTTTAGACAGTGATTTTACATTGATTTTTTTCTGTTTACATAAAAAGCTTCAAAAAATAAACAATGCAGTTTATCTGACAGACTACAGATTATAATCGAACATTAAATTTGAATACCTTCCACTTAAAACTCTAAATGTAATTCTTTGAAAGGAGCTGAGTACTTCCACAGTGCCCCCATTTACTGTAAAACAAGTAGGTGTTCAATGAATCAACGCTTTTCTGGTTTTCCACGTGTCCATCCATCTCTTCTTACCTTACCCATCACTTTACAACTAAGCAAAGTGTCTCCATTCAAAGCATGTACCACTATTACTGTATTTCTGGCGACATTATATAACAATTTAGTCCAATGTTGTAGGCATCCCAAGTGGGAGGCATTCTCAATCGCCAAGACTTGAAAAAAGGCTAGACAAGTGCAGTTGATTACATTGAATGTTATGCTCACCACTATTCTTCTATTTTAAACCGAATATTAGTGGCATTCATGAACTCTGTGCCATAAGGTCAAAGGGTCAATAAGGAGTAACTACCTTCATGTTCAATTGCCATTTGCATGAAACAACCCGAAAGAAAATGGCTAGTATTTGATGGGCAAAACAATTCATGGCTTTTGCACCATGACAATACAATCTCTGTGCAAACTTCATTTGTTTAGTTGTGAATTTCTGGTCAACCAAGAAACAGTACTGTAACGAATGCCCTAGCCTCACATATTTCTCCAGACATGGCTCAGTATGACTTTTTTCCAGAAATAAAGAGAAACTTTCCCACCTTCATGGATTTGATGAGGTTAGGGCAAGTGATGTTTGAGTGACAAGGAAGTTATTTGTACAGAGCTAAATACATTTAATACAGAAAGAGCTGAAAATGAACACAAAGCTTATCTCAAATGTCATAAAAAATTAATCCATATTTAGAAAAAAAATAGAACCAATTGTAAATTAAATAAATAATTCTACTAATATCTCAAAAATAAAAACATAATTGGCAATATTATTGGAAACTCAGAAACCGAAAACCAGCTCCTAACCATAAAACCATCTGTCTGCTGCCAATGGATCAAAATTATTTCAAATCCACATGGATTATTTGCAACAGAATTCACAATCACTACTTTGTTAATGTACCTAATATTATTCTCAAACCAACTTGACTCATATAAAAGCTTCTTGATATTTTACTGGCTTTAAGATACAACAGAACATTTTCATTAAATACCTCAAAAACACACAATACTTAACTATTTCCCACCTTTATCAAAGAAAATTACAGTTGAATAAATAGAAATAACATTCTTCTGAAAATTTAAACGTCCTCCTAAAACTTGCAAAAATTTCTTTGGTTTTTATTTTTTTGGATGTCAATTTGAGTTGGGGAAAATCCACATCAATCAATTGGACAAAAGTGTAAATTCAGGCATGTTTATGCGAGTTAGACAAATATTAGAGATCTCACTGATCTAAGGGAAAGGGAAAAAATGTTTATTTTGAATCTTTTAACTGCAGTAATGGTATTTGCTTGCTGGGGACATGTCACCTGTTTATTAGAAAAAAAGTTTTCCAGGCCTCAGAAAAAAAGCAATTAGGGTTGTTTTAAGTAAATTTTTAGACTTTAACCAATCAATGCAAGGAAAACCATTTTTAAAAGATCTATCGAATTTTGACAGTGAGAGGAAATGAATATAATAATGGAAAATCCTGTTATGAAAAAAAAAAAAAGAAAAAACTTACAAAAGTGTGTAAAGCAAAATCTCATTTCCCAACGATAATTAATTTTTGCATAGAGCATTTGAATACGTATTTCCAGAACACAATACAACAAAACTACCCAAGTTTTAAACAACTAATTTCTTTCTTATAACAAGGCCATGTATTTTTTCAATGAATTAACAATAGCATGGAAGCATATTCCATCATAAAATTCTTTCAAAAGTAAATTTAACTAAATTTTGCTGGAAAATGAAATACATACATTTGATGATTATAGGCTGGATTCACCCAGAACTTGGTAACAGTGTACATATCAACTCCATGATCTACCATACTTAAAATTATTTTGAAAATTTATTATATCTGTAAGATTAAATTTATTTATTTTAGTACTTAGGTTTCTTATCTATTTGACAGCCTTATAACATCATAACATGTTCTCTTGGGCTAATAAAATTATTTTATTTTATTTCAAAATACCTCGTAATTATAAATGTAACATATTAGTAACATAACATAACCATATTAGTATGGTTAGATTTATAACAACCGCATACTTTATCATGTGTTGTAAAATCTTTATTTCTACTATCATGTGTTGTAAATCTTTATTTTTAATTATCATGTGTGAATACTCTAAATTGTTTACAATGTTATTGGTTGATTAAAAAGAATGTTATAAGAGTGTTAATAAATTGTACTAGATAAGCTCAAGGATTAATTTAGCTTAATATGAAATTATATAATGTTATGTGGTACAGCAATTTCTAGTAATCTATATATTTTCTTGAAGATTAAAGTAAGGAGCTAATTTCACCTCGCTAAAAATGAAACTTACTAATTTTGCAAATTGGAAATGTAAAACTTAAACTAGTTCTTGAAGACAAAATAGTACTAAGATTTGCCATATCATGGTTTTGGGCATGTCCATGGTAACTCACGTTACATTTCAACATGGGTCTCTAAGTTATTTGTTGAAACATTTTAATTTTTAAAGCATAATATTAAGCAAAAATATCTTGCAGTATTAAGCAAAAATTATAATACACATTGGCCAGATTTCAACTTCCTGAGACTAATAATTAAGGTAATAATAATTCTCTAGTTTCGGTAACTCATGTTACACAAAAAGGACGTCATAATTTGAAAGCAAACTTTAACATGAAACAACTTTTGTCCTAAATGTTTAATTTTCTTAATCTAAATACTTAAGATTGGCTCAAGAGTTTGTAGTTTAACTGTGACAACTACAACAATAAGAACTGAAAAACATAATTTTAATAATATACTATTGACCCAATTGACTCATGTTACATGTTACTAAAGACTCATGTTACATTATGTCTTTTTCCTAAGGACATTTGTTATTTGTAGAAATAAATTTTGTTATGTAATTTTTATATATTGAATTGTGTTTAATAACTACTTTAGTATCAGTACACTTAATTATTTTAGTTTGGCATAATTAAATATTTTGTTTTTAATTGTAAAAATAATACAACCAGTGTAAAAACAAGTTGTATTATTTCTAAAAACAACATATTTTTTGCTTTAGGCCTGTTCTATAAACTTCCAGTTTGTATTTTTCTTATAACACAACTATGAAAGAATAAAAAGATAAGATAAAATAACTTTATGGTAATTATAGACTACATTTTTACATGGTTTGTATATATAAAGAATATTCACTCGCACAACGCTTAAAACAATTAGACAGTCTGTGTAGCTAAACATTTTACTTTTCTCTGATATTTATTTTGTTTTTAAAATAATAATAATATCTTCCACCTTTCTTTAATTTCTGGAAGAGGCAGAACACTAAAAATTTGTCCAAGTTTGACGAAAGTAACATCATTTTTCGATCAGTTTTGAATGTATAACAGTTTTTATCACTTTTCAAACACATTACTTCAATGTCTCCAAACTTGTCAATTTACCACTTTGGCAAATAGCAACATAATTAAATGTAACCAAAGAGTCTTTTTTCACTTGAAAATTGCACAAGGACAAAAGTTCCACTTTTGATGCTTTCTTTTCTAATTAGTTCACTAGAAACACTCGGAACGGATGATTCTTCATCAGAAAGGTCAGAGTCATCACTGTACACCAGATTATATATAGAACATTTCTTTACTGTACCACTACTTGTTGAAGGAACAATTGGGTCATTAACAGGCACTTCATATATTTTCCTTGCTTACTAGAAAAGTTTGAAGATTATTTCTTAATCTTAAAATATTACAGCTTAATTTTTTAGGCTTAATATTAATCTTACCTCCTACTAAACTACCCAGAAACTGTACATTTTGGGAATACTTAGTAACCAAAATAAAAGACAAAGGTTACTTCGAGAACTCACTTCTAGGTTGAAGTGGTAACTCACGTTACAACATTTTGGTGTGTACTTGAAGTGGGTCTAATAAATCAAATAAATAATTTCCTGAATAAAAAGATTTATATAAGCTTATAAGGTAAGGTTATCTAAGTTAAATGCAAGTTTTTATATTTATTAAAATCATAAGATCAAACCCAAAATATTGGAAAAAATTTCGGTAACTCATGTTACACTTATATTTAGAAGTATGTTTGAACAATTAAAACAGGCATTATATTCTGACCAATACAAATACAAATATTACCATAATTATTTAATTGTTTTGAGGTTAACTATGTTAAGAGCTTAGTTTTGTATTAGTATTAACTCCAATACATAAACAATGTTTAAAGTGCTATGAATAAATATCTTTACAGTAACTCACGTTAAAGAAAAACTTATATGAAATTCCTGCAAATGAATCAAATTTAAACATTTAAAAAAAATAGTACCATACTTGTAATAGTTTTTTCTTAAATAGAATCTGTTTTATTATTGTTATTGGTTGTGTATTACATAAGTAAACTTGAAAAATCTGTGATTTTGGTAACTCACGTTACAATGAAGTAAGGTTTAAAAACATAACCTAAATAGAAAGAACAATTCTTAACCTAAAATGTAACAAAAACATATTTTTAGTTATGCTTTTGTTCTAAAGCTGGCTTCTTGGTACTGGCCACCTTCTAGATTAATGTATAATCAGTTGTAAAATTGAGATGTGAGACTTAACAAACAGCCATCAATGCATCAATGAACTCCTGCTAACAGGTGTTAACTAAACACAAAATACCAACAAAAATAAAATTTTTCCTCTAAAAAGCCAATGCTGCCAACATTGCCTCAGAATAATCTTTATCTGGAAACATTCAAAACCTAGGTTATTTCATAAAAATATTTTTTAAATATTTTTGTCCTGTTTTACATGGACATACCCTTTTTGAGAAAACAAGGATGTATGTCGTTGTCAACAGCTGAAGCTGAGTATGTTGCTACCGATTGATTTAAACGGCTTTGCAATTTATTTAAAAATTAGCACAAGCCCTCAGCACTTATTACAAAAAATAATGCTCTATATCTTACCAATGTGAAATGGGCTTTATAGCCAGTTTTTAGTAAGTCAGGGGCTGGATTATCAGCCAACCACCTGAAATCAAATTAAAATTATCGATTGAAAAATATCTAAACTAGCAAATTGGAAATTTTAAACATAAACTAGTTCTTGAAGACAAAATAGTACTAAGATATGCCATATCATGGTTTTCAAGAAAACAAGGATGTATGTCGTCAACAGCTGAAGCTGAGTATGTTGTTGCTGATTGATTTAACGCCTTTGCAATTGATTTAAAAATTAGCACAAGCCCTCAACACTTATTAAAAAAAATAATCCTCTATACCTTACCAATGTAAAATGGGCTTAATAGCAAGTTTTTAGTAAGTCAGGGCTGGATTGTCAGCCACCACCAGAACAAATCAAATTTTCGATTGAAAATATCTAAACTAGCGTATCGAATGCAAAAAAATTCTAATTATAGTAATTTGCAATTAATTATTGCTAGCTGTTTTAATGTATTAATAATAACAGTATTGTTCCAAATTATTTCAAACTAAGTAAAACAGTAAATTTGAATGAAAGTAAAATTGATGACCTCACCTCCAATGGTAAAAAATAAGTAAGTTTTATACCATCTTGTCTGTATGTTCCTATAGCCAATATTTAATATATGATGTAAATTAATCCCCAGACCCCTCCTTCAAAAACAAACCTTTTATAAAAGTTGACCGATTTTGATTAGATTTGTTCTAAAACACGTCTATTTATTAACTACTTTCAAGATAACTCATACAAAATTTGTCATCCCTCAATTAATTTTACAGGGTTTGAAAACCAATGCCAATCAACAATGACAAGAGGTATGGGTTTACAAAGTTTTTGTGCTTGTTTGATTAAAATGAAAATTGTACATTTTAATTTTAAGGAAACATGTAAGCATGGAATTATTAAGTCTGGGTTGACTATACCCAAAACGCTTCCCATCAGGAGATACTACAACTCCCCACCCATTTTTAATTAGTATAGGTGGATTCTCAAAAAGAATTGTAATTATGATAAGGAATAATCAGGAACACATATGGCTAAGATGCCCGGCTATAACTAAAATTAAGAAAAAAATCCCTAGGAGCATATCCTCTCAGCCCCAAGGACATTAGAGAACAGGAGCTCTCAATTTTGAGGACAGAAATACAAGTTCCTTTTAGCAAAGGTCCTTTTAGGACTAAGTGCAGGGACAATCGTCTCTTTTTCCTCAGACGGAAGAAAAATTGGCCATGGCAACCAACCTGTGAAATATCCAAAAAATGGATCATGGTCAATAGGCTAATCCCTAGAGCTTGTGGGTCAACAACTCATTAAATTATTACTTAAACAATCTACACCAACTTTTTCGTACAATCAATTTCATAAATAGTAAATTTTCATACAAAATTTAGGTGGCTGCAATTTAGATCTGGACAATTAGTTATGTATATATATATATATATATATATATATATATATATATATATAATTCAGTTAATCATTTTGGCTTTTTATTGTTCAGTAGGAGTAGGATACGATAAGTGAACCAGGATTTTATCAATACTGACAAATGATATTACTTAATTATAACTATCAATATAACCAACTAAATAGTGATTTTGAATGATAACTAACCTGTATAAACACTTTTTTCATATCATAAACGTATTATCTTTCATTAGACAAGACAGTTAAAAGCTCGTGGAGGACTGTGAAAAGAATTTAAAAAAATGACATATCAGCTGAACTGCTTGCAGATATCTCTGTATTTGTACAGAAGAGAAGAACAGTTTTCTAGAGAGGATGCTTTAACCCTTTTACTGCCGGCCATTTTTTTATCGTTACCAGTCAAAATTGCCAAGGGGGAAAATCGCTGTTGTGCATTCATTTACAAAATATGCTGTATCTTTTTTATTTTTCATTAGATTTGCATGAATTTTTACTTTATTTACTCGTATTTAATGCTGTTTTTTAAATAATAAAAAGAAATTTTAATTTGAAACAACTCATTATTTAATTTTAAAAATTATGTAAATAAAAAAATTAATAAAAAAATAAAAATTGTGTTTGGCATCTGATAATTTATTTTTAAAATTATACTAAAATTTTGAGCATGATATCATTATAAACTAGAGCAATTGCTTAGAACATATACCAAATTTGAAGGTGCTACCTTGAAACATAGCTGCACTATGAGGATTTTCCCAAAACTGGTAGGCCTCCTCTAGGCCTACCAGTGGAAGTTGAAGGTAAACTTATCTGTGCCACATCCACCTCACTATCTAATAACTCCTCATTATCTGATGGTAAGATAGTCAGGATCGTCATCAGTGTCATCCACATCACTTTGATTGTCATCAATAGCCCTAACACTAATATCGGCATATGAATCTGAAGGAAATCGTCACTCAGTTTCGTCTTGCTCTTGTACACCACCATCGATTAGACTGTTAATTATTGTTCCCTCACTCACAGGAAAGTTAGATGTAACTCTTTTACTCATTTTATCCTTGATCAACAAAAGTAATACTTCAAAAAACTTTCGATAACATTGTAAACAACAACAATGAACGAAGATTTCAGTAATCTAACCCGATCATCTGGTTTTGACAGCTGTCTAGGTAGTTCGTCAATTCTAGTCAAAGACGACGAAAGTAGAAATCCAAAGTTCTTCAAATGGCTTCTTTCATTATCCTTTCCTCCTAAACAACCAAAATACCGAATATTTTCGGCATTTGAACATAACAGTAGCCAGTAACAATAAAAAAAAAAAACAGACGTCCGACATATCGGACGTCGGCAGTAAAAGGGTTTTAAATAACTTCTTGAAGTGGTTAATCATTGCTACTGAGGAGAAAACACATAAATAGTATGTACGGTATATTTCTTATTTTCTGTTATACATTAATCATTTTATTATTTATGAATTTTACTATTTCCAGTCGTAATTGTTTGTTTGATCGTTACAGCTCAAATGAGATTGTCACTATGTATATTATATTAATTATTTTCAATTTAAAATATGACTGTTATTATGAATATAGATATTTTGAATTGATAGACTCGTATTTAATATATGAATGTTAAGTATCGATGATTATACTTATCAATAATAAAACCGGGTCCACTTATTATACTCTACCTGTTCAGTAGTTTAGATAATCACAAACACTGATGATTCCGTTTATTATACTGCAGCCTGATCAGAATAGACTAATTTAAAAGAACAAACTGAATTTATAATCACATTTATTTATATAAATATGCCTAGGCTTAATAACAGTTAGGTCTATTGAATGTATTTCTTTTGACATTTTAAAATTAGTTGTTTTCCATTAAGCCTAGTTGCCTACCTATTGTTTACTTGCATTGGCCTATTGATGTAAAATAATAATCCAATCTTACCAAATCTATAGGGATCCCAGATAATTCAGTAATCCATGAAAACATACGACTCCCATCGTAATAAGATTCACTCTCTGAGCCCATTTGAGTTTATTAAACAACATTTAAATAAACGTTAGATTTTATGTTTACACATTTTTGCGACACATAACCAATAAGTATACAGATGACATTAAGCAACTGGATGGAATTTAGAATTGAGGCCGGGCATCGAGGCCTGAGTGAGTGAATGTTGGTGACTGGTGAGCCTCTCAAATTTAACGTGACCTATTAGTAAGAGAATGGTCAATGGTAAAAACATGTGAATATAGATGCAAAAAAAGATTCCTTGAGGTTTACTTTATATGCAAGTTTTTTCACTCTCCAAGAGTAACAATTTAATGCGTAAATCAATCTTGGACGACTATTTTAACATAGTTCATATACAGGTCTGAAGAAAATTAGTCTCAAATGTTTCAATGCTATTTAATTTCAAAGACTGAACAACGAAAATTTCAACAAATCAAGAAGGTTGTCGTAAGTTTATTCTTCCCGTACTTGAACGGCCATTCTTTCTACATTAAATGTTCAAATTTTGAACAATGATCAGTCATGTCATTTTCAATGATTTAACAAAACTAGTTAAGTAAAAATAGAAAAACAAATAAAACATTTAAATTTCGGATGTTTTTATCTTAATAATGATTCAAATAAAGATCAAATTGTGGGGATCTCCTTTTTGATGATTCCCAACGTCACTTTGAATGTTGCTGTTAGATAACATCTCCAAAATACAAGTTGATTGTCGTGTGTTGTAGAGTGACCTCAAAAATTAAAGTTAAAATGTTGTTTCTCTCTATTACGTTTTTAATTCCATAAAATGTTATTAACGATACTTACCCACTTCATAATATTTAAATGTATTTTTAATCTAGTAAATTCTATCCAAGCCCACATCTTCCCTAAACTTTCCCATGTTTAAACAAGAAGTTCATTCACTGGTCGTCAACATTTTTAGAACTCCTTAACTTGTTTTAAGCGAACCCTCAGAAGACGCAGATTAATTGAGAAACTATAGAGGATTTTGTGTCGTTTAATTATTATTAGTTTATTATTGAATCCTCTCTCTGCGACCCTACATCAACGTAACAACCACACAAAGC
Organism: Homalodisca vitripennis; assembly: GCF_021130785.1. Taxonomy (NCBI): domain Eukaryota; kingdom Metazoa; phylum Arthropoda; class Insecta; order Hemiptera; family Cicadellidae; genus Homalodisca; species Homalodisca vitripennis. The sequence goes on along the minus strand of NW_025781335.1, from coordinate 6,646 downwards.
GCATTACTAAAATCGGGTACACGCCTGAAGACATAGACGGTATCCTGGTCCAGAAAGCAGCCACTGCTCACCCGTTGTAATCACCAAGAACTTTTTAAATTCTTTATTTGTGTGATGGTGTAAAATTGATTTACCACGAATCCTTATCAGAATTCACGACCAGTACCTACAGTATAATTCAGTATTCCCAAAATCATAACTAATAACCGATTTCGTAAGGGTTTACAAAACAATGTATTACGTCTTTAATTATTTACCTTAGAACTCCCAATTTGTGGGTAAGACCTAACTCCGCTTCTTTAATAAAGGCATTTTTCATTCATTTCTTATATCTTTCAAAAAAATATTACAACCCCCCAACATATCAACTAATGACGTTTATTACAAACATAAATTTTCAATGTATTCTTTTAAGTAACACTCTTCTCTCAACTGGAGAGTGAGTGTTTTATGTGTGATGATAAATGTACAGCAAATAAGGGCTAAACGAAGATACATCCTTCCTATTTAATTTGGTTAACAATTACCTACTTAATCATATTGAAGAACTTAAAGTATTTTGTGAATACGTTACTTAACCGTACGGATTATCTGTGTTTAAATTACTGTGAACAGACGACAACTGTTTCAAAAACTATAATTACAGGAAAGGATAACTTAGGTATTGAGGAGAGAACAAGTACTATTAAACTAAAATGCCGTATCAGCAATGGCAGGGGGGGGGGGGGTTTGGTTCTAGCAAGAAAGCACCCAAACTTGAGGGCACTTTAATTAATCTTTAATGTTATTAATAAACGTTTCATCACTGGTAGAATTGTTTGTAAATACGCTAACCTGAATTTAAATGTACAATCCCATTTTGAATCATATGCGAAGAGGTTCACTCTTTTTTCAAGAAAAGAAGCAAGTTCAGAGTTACAGATTGTTAAAGGTGGAACTCGGTTTACACTCACAAAAACTCTAAGAATTAGCACGGTTTAGCTTTAGGTCCTGTTCACAGATTTCTTTCCTCGACTTGTATTCTCCGGCCCCTTCGCTTCAATTAGAGACTAGGTTTGTACTGTTGGTTCGAGATATCACTCTCATCACTCGGCGAATCCGATTGTAATTTTTCAAATTCTCATTTAACAGCCGAGCCATATCTCCTTGGTCCCCATCAGTCGCAACATTGAGGCACTGGAATACTTCTTCGCGTTAGGGAAATACCGAAACTCTGTTGCATCAAACGTATATAATTTAGCGGGTCTTAAACGAGACATGGGAGACTAATTTATCAAATAGAGCCCGTACAGGTTCCTTGAAGCTCACATTCCTTGTAGTTGAAAGAAAAGTTGATTAAATTCACTATATAATTTCCAACCTGGAATTCCAAGGGGAAAAGCGAGCTTAATCCAAGATGCTTGAATGAGGGTTATGAATACTATATAGTTACTCATCTTACTTCAAAAATTTTTGACTGCGATTTTTCTCTCTAATCATAATTCAATATATGCTCTGTCAAGTGAATAAGGGTATTTTCGAAACCCAAGAAAAATTGGTATTTCTCAACACTAGTGTAGGCAACGAAACAATTTCTTTAATAAGAATGATTACTTATAACGGTGTCAAATCCTGAAAGAGCATTAAACTAGGGATATTGAAAACCGGAAAGCAGAAATGCCTAAAATCTTCTACAAAATCACAGCATATCAAAATGGTATAGCTGTTTTAAACCTTATACGCTGGTAGCACGAACATTAATTCAGTTTTTTTTTTTTGTATTTGTTTTATATTACAATTATTAAACAGCTGACAATATAATAAAACACAAGACTTGTGCTTAGTATTTTTATCGAAAGTGATCCTGAGTTCGTCCTGCGACCCCGTAGGGGTTGTCAAATATAAAACAGACACTGTCGCTTCTTAACGTATATTCCTTCCGCAGCCCAAAGAGGAAAATTTATTCAATTAATTTTTTTTCAAGTGAAATATATTCCGTTGAAATAACGAAAACATTATTAAAAAAACGTAATAATTACTTAGGTTATTATTTAAGTAATTAATCAAATACACGCCCATAATTTATCAAGTAAGATATGATTAATGTATCCTGATATCAATGTCATCATAATCGCCATTTTAGAATGTAATAAATTTCTAGGTATAAAAGGTGGAGGGATGTGTCTTGTTAGTTTTCTTAAGATATAGCCATTTTCCCGAGCCTCTAGCTATTTCTCTTTAAGACAAGCGTTGTATTTTTTGAAATTCTTTTTTGTGTTATCTCATCGGGCAGTTCACTCACGGAGGTTAAATGTTAAAGGTTTAATTGTCGTTCGCTTATGTTATAGTTATTGATTTGTAGTTGTAGAACATTAAAATAGGGAATAGATAAAATAAATGTTCTCTCTCAGATGATACCTTGTCAAAAAACTTATAAATCTTAAAATATTTTTATCATTTAAACATATTTTGTGAGAGGGTTGCTCCGTTACCCCAGTTTTGACCAGGAGGGCACGGAAAAATTTGTTAGTGTGTAACCCTCCATTTTCAGGTCTTCATACACACAAGGCTTTCGCTAACAATATATATGTAGAACAAACAGATATATTATAAAAGGACTTACAATTCTCAAATCAGTTTATCAAAGATATATACAGGATCATACCTGTAGAATAGAATTTGTTTTAAAATTAAACTATGTATATTAAATTTTTTAGTGCGTGGGGAACTATCTGTTGTGAAAGGTAGCCGATATTATAGTTAGTACATTCTCACTCTTCAGCTACAAATAATATGGACGATTTTTAGTAGGATTTTTAGGACATGTTTTATTTGTAGCTCTACTTTTATACTATGATCTCTAGTCCCCCATCAGATACTATTAATAACAGTTTTAAGAAGTTTAAAAGTTTGACTAAAGGAATTGTCGATATTATGATGTGAAAAAACGCTGAGCATAAAGGGTCAGTTCTATGAAGTAGACATTCATGTGCCTGGTAAATAAATGATTCGCGAGCACACGAAAAAATGTAGATCCCCTTACTTCATTTATCTAGGACACGTGTTAAAAATAGCTAAAAGTCTAATAATCCTTTTGTGATGAATTAAATAATGAGACTACACAGATCAACTTTCAACTCAATCAGCACATCTGTTTAATTTCATCACTTAATCCATGAACTTGTCATTCCAGCATTTATACAATAGTCAGTTCAAGAATAAATAAAACATGAATGATAATACTATGCTCGTTATGATTTTTACATCACATCACTAGTTGTTAAAACTTAATTATTCCTGTCAACCCGAGCATTCATGTTGTTACCCGTCATCCCAAGTTTCGAGCCACTTGATAAGGTCGTAATAAAAACAATTACTGCATAACGTATATGTCAACCTCATCAACCCACGAATACTCTACAAAGGGGAACCAAACCCATCGGGGAGACTCTTAATTACGTCAAGACGTTTGTCTGTCTCTCGCGGCTCTCATATAAAAATTGTTTCATAAATTCCAGTTCAAGTCTCGGCAAAACCCTTTTATCTCTTTGTATGAAACCTCTTGATCATACTGGTTAAATAGAACAAACTGAAAACTCGGACAAAACCAACAAATCGTAATCATATTTTTATTTGTTTGATTATTGGGTTTTCCATACAACCAAAATTGTATGATAATGCGCCAGGTATTGTGTAAAAGCATGGCGATATTTAGATAGGAGGAGGGGGAAGATGTATTATAATGGAGGAAACTGGTGACCATGAGTGTACATTATTATCCAGGTCAATTTTAAGCTGTGTAAATGGATTGAAGCATCCATACACCAATAAATGGGTACATAATTACATTTGGGACTGAACCAGATTATTCTTCTTGTGTAAATCTAATTATACCCTGTATAAACAAAGGTTACATATATGGATGAAGAGTAGACTTGGACCGCCACCAAAATCGGTTGTCAGAGTTCCTCGGCATTGTTGTACCGAGGGATAACAGTACCTGTGACAATAACAGGACTGTAGTTAATAATAAATAAAATTAGTCTTTTATTTACAGCTTGCCCTCAAAATTTTGAATTAATAGACATTCTACAGTTTTAAACCCACATTTGATTTCAGGGCGGATCCTATTAATTTCTTCTAGGGGGGGCAAAAGCTTGACTTTTTGGCCGCCCCCCACCCCCGATTACCAAAACTATTTACCATAAGTTTTTACTACTATATGCTTTGTATATGGGGAGTTTTGAAATTAAAATAAAACTTTAGGTTGAATAAAGAAAGTGTTCATTTTAATGAAAATAGAAATGTTCCTATTTTACAAGATTTTAACATGAATCCCAATAAACATATACCAATGTGTTTTTAGAAAAAAAACAATGACTAACAATTATTAGAATCTTTATCTTCCGAGCCTTCTTTGCATGACAAATGTGTTAAGATTATCTGAATTCAAATATAAATCAAAGAAGACCCTTTCATGTTTGCAAATTTGATTACGAATGGCATTTAAATTAGTTATGTCTTTGCTTGTTTTCATAGGAATTTCTTAAATAGGTTTTTATAAGCTTCAATTTACTGAAACTTCTCTTCAATCCAGATGCTAGCAGAGACATGGAAAAGCGTTAGAAAGATTTTAAGAGCAGCTACATTATATGTTTTATGGATAACCCCTCTTTCAACTTGCTCTTAATGCAATATTTTGAGCGCAAAAGATGCTGGCTGTTGATCGTCTTCCAATCCATCTTCCATATTTAAGGCATTGCAAAATTTGTAAAGAACTCTCCTATTTTCATTCACACAGCTCTTCTCCATTTAAGTCACTGGCATGATGTTGTAGCTAATTCTTTTTCGTTTTCCTTTACGTTTTCAAAGTGTTTAAGACATGCCAGTTTTTTATAGTTGATCCCCAGCACAAAAAAATTAAACTTATCAGCAACGATTTTTAACGCCAATCATATCTTGTTAGTTTAAGCTCACCTAATAATTCTATAATTCTAATCACATATTTGAAAAAGATTGATCTTCTTGGAAAAGGCTCTTCTTCTTCTTCAGTTAAAATTTGTGCTCAGTCATCTTCATGTGTGTCTCCTGTCATTTTATTTTTCTTTCTGCTTTCGTTGTTTCCTTATACTCTGCTGTTATGCCCATCATTATTTGCTAAAAATGTTGCCCGTCATCAATTGCCTCTGAAAACAGTTAACTCCCAAGTTGAAGATAAATACATTTAGAAGACCTTGGGTATGTTTCTTGGCAGCAAGTTGTCTACTGTTTGTGTCCTCTCTTTGTTTAGAAACTATGCTAACTCTATCAATTTTTCTTTGAGGACTGAATACTCAAAAGCATGTCTTAATAACATAATTCAAGACCTTTTCATGTTTTTAAAGTAGCGATTTCAAGCTTCAGCTCTTGTTTCAGGAGATGACGAACTCATGGCGTAGTTAAGTCGGGGACGCTCTCGCTTTAGCACCCCCTGGAATGAAGCAGCCCCCTCGGCCTCTGACGTCATGGCAGGGGGGTGGTAATTCACCAAGCGCATGGACATGGTCGAGGCCCTGAATTAAACCACCCCCCTGCTCCAAGGGGGTGCTTATTCAGTCGCATGGACATGGCCCTAGTCCACTGAATTACCACCCCCTAGCATGTGAACGAGCAATACAAGCAGATTTATGCTATATTACAAATTGTAGAGCCTCGAAAAAGGGTTTGATATTAAGATACACAAATAATGAAACCTTCATTTTATCACTTTTTATATTATTTTATTGTAACCCACTGTGTGATTTCGAAATTCAATTAACCTACATGTAACCTGATGAATAGGCAATGTATTGAATTCGAAATGGTACATTGTACAATCAAATATAATAAAAAGTCTTAAACAGGTGTTATTATTGTGATATTCCCTGATTTGTATTTTAAAGATTTAATTTATATAGTAAACCCATGCAGACAATAGTTTTTATCTGCGATTTTGTTGTGTACGCCTGTAGCTTATAATCTACTATCTACGATTGCAATTATGTTAATTTATGATATTGGCACTACTTTCTCTTACACCATAATTTACCATTACGACTTTGAATATATAATAATGTTATTATTTAAGGTTATATTGTTATATATATATTATATAGAGATAAATTTTAAATATCTTCTTATTGCTTTTTATATAATTAACATTTCAGAGTTTTTTATGGAACTATAACAAATGAAGCATGATTATGACAGGTTTTTAATGGTATTTTATTAAAAACATCAAAACTTTTTTCAGTTTAGCATGCTCCTAAAAATGGCAAATATCAATTGTTTAATTTATGTTTCAGGCCAACCTATGGATACCAATAGAGTCAAGATATTTGATTATTTAATGCGAAAGAGTTGTGTTAGTTATTTATTGTTTAGGTCATATTTACTTATTAAAATTTACGTTCAAACGGACAATCAGGTTTTATGTTTCCAATTAAATAACTAGCTGCTATTTATGATGTTGTCATCTATAAATCAAGAATTTACTGTCTGAAAAATTACATGTACGATTGATGCTTGTTGTTTATTATTCCTAATATCACAACAGTTAATCTAAAGTCTCTCTTTATTTAGTTTTGTAACATATATTGTGAATATTTTAAGGCCTTATGGTGTTACGGCCCGGTCTTAGTCCTTTACT
>NW_025781334.1:0-19552 GCF_021130785.1 Homalodisca vitripennis | reverse complement strand
TAAAAATTTTGGTTTTTAAATCAAAATATTTATGGTTTAAACAAAGGATATTATTACTTTCGATCAAATAAAAAATTCCCTTATTAGAATTATCTTGTAAAACATTTCAAAAACAATCAGGGGGGGGGGGGGGGGGATAAAATCTTTAAACTTTGACGGAAAACAAGTTTTGAAAATGCAAAAAAAACTTTATCTCGCGTCTAATAAAATTCTAAAATAAAATCACCAGTCAATGTATAATGTTTTCAGCATATTTTATAGTAAGATTTATTAGGGTTTTGTTCAAGAAATAAAAAGCTATGAGCCAAATCAAGGTATATTTCAGGAAATAAAACGCCAAAATTTAGACCGTTTGATGTAATTGAAGTGCACTGCAATCTCGTTGAAACCTAGTTTTGAAAATTCATAACCGAACATTTACACAAAGAGTCTGAAATTTTGTTACTACTTTTTTCCACAAATGTTGCCTTATGGATCAAAAATCAAGTGGAAAAAAAATCCGAATGAAATCGGATTATATTCGAATTAGAAAAAATAATAACAGGAATTCTCAAAAAATCTCTGCATATAACTATACAAGACTCTGAGGGACAATTTATTAAAATAATGAGAGTTAAAACAACAATATATTTAAGGACTTGAAAAAAGGAATAAAATGGACCCCAAAATATAAAAAAAGCTTCGAAAAACATTACATTTCTGAAGGTAGGGGTGATTCGACCCCCGCCTTCTAAAACTTTAAAAAAAAAAAAACTGTTTTCATTAATGAATCTTGGGCTTTATTCTCAAAATAAAAATTTACTAGTTTAAATGGACGTCAATTGTAGACCTACTCCAATAATCAACTCAAATTCAATTAATACAGGACATTTTTTAACGGATTGTTGGACGAACAGATAACGAAATTTGGTTCAAAGCAAAAAAGAATGTTGCAGGAAATTGTTTAGAATATGAAAAACACCGAGGCAAGCTATCATAAATAATGTCGATTATGACGATTTTTAAAACAACTTTTGAAATGTATAAAATTACAGGAGTCTATCCCATAGGACCCCGAAGACAAATATTCAAAAAACATACTATTTTCGTTTAATTGAATTCTGGCCTTTATTCTCGAAATACAAACATTACTAGTTAAATTTCTTTTCTATCTAAATTGGAGGTCAGTTGTTGATATCTACTCCAAATTCAACTAATAAAGAGAAATTATTAACCAATTTGTTGACGAAAATAATGATTTTTGGTTTAATAAAGCAAAAGATATTGCAGAAATATTGGAATTTAAAAATACGATGAAAGCGATTAGAAGATCACTCGTTAAAGACAAAATATAAAAATAATGCTACGATAACATAGATTCAGAAAGGGGGGGGAAAACGAATCGTTTCCATTACCTTCAACTTTCAAAAAAAAAACACTATTTTCATTAATGAAAACCGGGCATATATTCTTTAATACTGAAATCAATAAAAACGAAGATAGCAGTAAATGTTTCAAGATTGGGGTTTTTAGCAAGAGTTACGTTAGTTTTTGCCATGTATTCGTAAATTTGGTTGTGTACAAACTTGAAACACAAGAATTATACTATTTATGAGGACGAAAGTTACATACACTTGCAAATTAAAGATGAAATAAAACGGAACGGAAATTAATCGCAATATTAACAAAGTGTAAAAATTGACTTAAGTGAAATCCAGACCTTGGTTGTTGTAAAATATTTTGATAAGGATAAAAACACCATGTTTTTGTATTAATTAAAGAAAGAATCACCAATGTGGGAATATACCTTTTTATTTACGTTGATCAGAGCTCTTCCCAAAAGAGAGGAAAGAAATACCGAAGAATAAGATTGAAAGAACTATGAAATTGATTACCCCAGAAAGTGGAAAATTTTTATTAAGACATGGACGATCCAAATTTAGTATAAATCATCTACACACCAAAATGACAAGAGTCTTTGGAATATTTTTATACAACAGGGAAATCATTTTTACATACACATATGTGGCAGAATCTCGAGGATGATTTATAGAAATAAAAAATTCTAACAATTACACGATGGAAAATGTTTCTCAAATTGTTAATATCAAAACTCTCACGATATTATTATATTTTGTCTTGGTAAATGTTTAGCATAACTAGGTATAACCATTGTTTAGAATTCTTTTTTCATATTCATAAGGCATTTTTCGTTTTTATAACTTTCGCGCTGAAAATTTTGTTTAGCACAATCTTTGCAAAAAGCCATCCTTTTCTTATCTTTACTATAACTGCCAGTTATTAAAATTCAGGAAAATTTATTTTTAAATTTCTTTACAAAAGTCAACTACTTTTTCTCTTCTTAAAGTTAATTTGTTACATTTTATCAATGAAACTCTCAATAAACAGTCTCTTTTCTATTCTCTTCCTTATAAAATTCTTGGACCACTTTGTATATTACTTTGTGATACTCCATTTATTATATGGAAAAAAATATTATTTACACGATGAAAATGTTTAAACTCTCCGAATTTATGATATTTTGTCTGTAAATGTTTTGACAGATAAGGGTAACCATTTGAATGATTCGTTCCACACTCGCAATAGAGTCGGTTTCTTTTGACGTTTTTTGAATAATTCTTCTCAGCACACAATCTTTTTTCAATGTGTAATGTTTTTTGATCTTTACTATAATTGCCCAATCGTAAAAATTTGGAAAATATCCTTAATTTCTTTACAAACGCAACCATTTTTTCTCCTTTCTAAACGTTAATTTTTCTAATTTTATCGTGTAGTTCTCTCTCATATTTACTACGGACAATCTTTAACACATAGACCCTATTCCTCCTTTTTTAGTTCTTTTTTTTTATAGAACAAATTCTTTCCAAAATATTTATATTCTTGACAAATTGTACACTTTCTTTGTTTGAGCCTCCATTTCATATAGGAAAAAATTACAGCTTTGGACTTATCTCAATCCATATTCATAAAAACTTTCCGGTTATTTTTCTTCATTCATTTTAAATCTTTTATACCTATAAGTTACAAGGATCTGTGTTATTTAATTTGATAAATCACAAAAGATTTCTCTTGGACCAATTGTTCTTATTATTTGTTTGGAAAATGTTTGTTTTTTACCTAACATATTCCTTACATGATCTATTGACTTTAAAATTTACGTATTTGTCTTGTGAATTTCTGGTGGAATATACTTTGAATAACGGGGTCCTCTAATAACTCCTTTTCTGCATTCTTTATCTACGTTCTTTCCGGTTGTTCATTTTTTATTGTGCTGGTGAACTGTTATTCGTTATAATTGTTTTACGATTTTTTGAACGGAATATACGGATCCATTTAAAGTTTTTATTAATTCTCAAAAATTACTTTTCATTCTCTAATCTTTGAGTTCTGTGTATGATCTCTCTACAATACTTGATTTCTCCCCCCCCCCCCCCACTTCATTTTTCAGTATGTATAAAATCTTAATGTTGTATTTTCTCATTAAACAATCGTTTTTAAAATTCTTTATTTTTTATAACTCTAAACTCTTATCTGTATGAAGTAGGTTAGGAAGGTTTTTTTATGGTGATTGTATCCTTATGGCATATTTTAACTATATTTCTTCGGACAGCTTTTGAAACATCCTTCGCCGTTTTTTCTTTTGATAGCTCTTTGGACCAAGCTTATTTTGAGGAAAAGTAATCAATAACATTATTAACATTATAACTTAAAAGTCCATCATTTTTGATCTGAATAGTTTAGAACATTATAACTAAATTCTCGCTACCCCATAAATTCGTTCCAATTCCTAAAAGTTACTAATTTTTTCTCTTTTTAAACATTTTTTCGTACTGGGTGCATGAATTTCTCTTAGCTTCAATTCTCGATTTACTTCCTTATTCTTAGATTTTCTCTCTTTTTACTTGTTTTTTCATAAGGATTTCTTTATAAATTTTACAATCTTTATTCTGTCATACATTTTGAACTATTTTGCTGCAATTCTATTACAATCCGTTTTGAGTTTGAACAAATCATTAGAATCTACTATTTTTTCGTTTTCTTATTTTTACCACTTGATTGGGCACAGTGAATTAAAATTACAATCTTCCATTTATATATCAATAGTTTCCAACCTTTGTTTAACTCTTACATAAAAATATTCTGTTGTTAATTTCGCCTTTATTATTCCATTACTGGTACTGTATCGATCTTATTTTTCTAGGACAATTCTCTTATCATCTTTAGCGTTCAGTGCCAGGCTTGTTTATGGTAACTGTGTACAACTCATGTTTGTAGCTTTTGATTACTGTCATCTCTCTAAATTCTTCTTTATCTTCGAACAAACATTTCTTCAAGTTTTCGATATTTATTGTTTTATTTACAACGCTTCTCTTAATCCCTTTGCATCTTACTGGATTTTTGTCTAGATATTTGTACGAGTACATTTTCGATCTTCACAATCCACAAAATTCTTCTAAAACTTTGCTATTTAACTCATCTTTGAATTTCCTTTACCTTCTTATTTGTAGTAGTGAAACATTCGTGATTCTTTTGGATAATCACTTGTATCAAAGTCATCTATATTTTCTTTAATAATTTTAAAAGGATCTCGTTTCAATTCTAGGAAATAACTGTCTGTATCCATGTAACACAGATTCAAATCTGGGTCAAACTTCTTTAATTTATCGTAATAAAACTCGTACATTAACCAATTTTGATAGGTCAAGAACTGAAAAATACCTATGTAGATTCGGTTTGTTAAATTTATAAACCTTTTTGAACATGTGACTCGCTTTACAGTTATCGTCAAAGATATTAAAGCATTTGAAATTTGATTTCTTAGCTTGTTTCATTGAAAATTCTTCATTTCCTAGTTTGATATCACATCTATTTCGCACATTTTCCATAGATTTTCCAAAAACTAAGTTGTTACATCAGCTTGTAAAAATCTTTCTCAAAGTCACTTGTAGCTTTGGTTCCTCATGTTTGTGTTAAAATCAATGTACTTTTTCATAAAAGGCTTCTGATCATAATGCAAATAACTCTATTCACATGTTTCAAAATCATACCTTGTTCGAGGTAAAATTTCAAATTTCTTGAATGAACAAACGTATTCAGTTTTATCCAGTAAAGTTGTGCAAAGTTTGTTTTTATAATGTTCGGGAGCAAGAGGTAAATCCTTGTGGATGTTCATGTAAATTTGTTGGATATCCTAGATCAACTTCGAGAATATAGCCATAATCTTCGTCATCCAGTGAGTTCTAAAATTGTTTCTTGCCACTCTTCTTTTGTATATGTTTTAGGATTCATCCACTTGATATCACTAAACGGCAGTTTTTGCATAAGACCATAACCATAAAGGTTGTTTGCAATCGGACATAAAAGTAAATAGTTTTCGGGCTTTGTTCTTATCGAAATCTTTGTAATATTTGTTTATTTGCTTTAACATATCGCTTAATACATTGAGAAATACCTCCACGAATACCTTTTTCAATCATTAAATACATATTATAATCACTAATCAATTGTAATTCTATTTTCGTTAATTTTAACATAGCGTCCCATGCGAGACTTGGAGCTGTTAGATAATGTGCCTGGATCAAGTTTGTAACAATTTAGACAAATGTTTCTGAAGTTTTCGAATATATCAGCGAGCAATAAAACATCTTGGATATTGTACAAAATCAGAGTAATTTCCAAGATTTTTCTCTTTTAATTTGTTCCAAACGCTCAAGTAGTGTTGATAATCTTTCTCAGATATGCTCTCGTCTGTCAAAAGTTGAATAGAAATCTTGAATTTTCAGCTCTTCTGTGTAATCAAGTTTTTCAATACTATCGATAAATTCGTAAGGAAATATACCTTTTCCAGATAGAATTTTAAATATTTCTTCTTCGTCATTTGGTTGTCTTTCTAGAATTGCGTTCAATATTCGCCCATCTTGTATAAAATGATTTGTATGTTTGAAGTCTTCTTTCTTTAGATTTTTAGCTAACTTTTCAATAGACGATGCCATGAATCTGAACGTATCTACGAACGAAAACTTGATGAATTTTCTAGGCTTATCATTGTCAAACTCATAGCCATATCACAGAATTTACAGAATAATTTATATATTTTTCATCTGTGTTTGCGATCAAATCAACATTTTCCATATTGTTTAGCCATCTCTTTTATGTACAAATGAGTATCGTAATTTGACATATTATGAAAGAAAAACTGGAATATTTTGTGGAAATTTCAAATTCAGATTTACAAACATGAATGAGCTGCGCCTCGAAATTTACTACCTGTTAAATGACAATGATCTCTTACTTTATTATAACTCTTATCTTTCCAACTATCAGGAATAAAAACCATACTGAATTGACTCAACATCATAAGCAGACCATTCGCAAATATGACAAAACGTTTGCATTTTGGTATGAAAATTTCTTCTTTCTTCAGTCAATTTCATAGGTTTTTTGTTCTTAGAATTATATTTTGTAGCTATGTATTTTGATATTTTATTGAGTTCTTCAAACAATTTTGCAGGAACATTTGGCAAATCTTCTTCATTTTTTGCTCGATAACATATCGGCTTGTACATACGATTGGTCACATTCGACACTAAAGTATAGAGTAAAACCATAAGGAATGTGCTTCTGAATCTTGGTTGTAGTCGATCTTTGTGGATTGTTCTTGCATGTCGGAATTTTTTTCTAATATGCTCTCAAAATCCATATAAATAACGTACGGATGGCTAAACTATCTTTTGATAATTAGTAAATGATGTTGTTTGACCTGGAAAATGGCATAATTGGTTTACAAACTTCATGTTGCTGTGCAAATTTCTAAATGATCTGTTAAAATCTCCAGATTTGTATAAATGGCTTAAACAATCTTCTACATAGCAATTTTTTTATGTTTCGTGTTTAGATAACTGAGAACTCACTAAATCTATTTAAATCTGTTATCAACACATAATGAGATTTGTCTTCTTGTTTTAACATACAATAAATCGATTTCTAACTCGGCATTATAAAACTTCGGAAATTTGTAATGGAACAATGTTGAGTTTTTCGTCATAAGTATAGATATTTATAGACATTTTTGGATATTTGTACTTGGAATTGGAGCTGCGTTTCTAGATTGTATATCTTTTAAAGACATTGGATACTCAAAGCCCGAAAATATCTCGTCATTTACAAATTTCTCGTATTGCTTTGCTCTGTCAGGCATTTCTTTTCGGGTTTTCCAATAGCACATCGGATAGAATAAAAGAAACAGAAATCATCTTTATTTTTGATATTTACACAAGCTTTCTTTACCTTCATCTCTTGTGGTAAATCGATATATGATCCTGCGTTCATAAATTCGTGTTTATTAAGGGCTCAAAACTAATTGTTTACAACTTTTAAAATGTCCATCCAGAACCTCTATTTGGATTGATTTGTCTGTTCTCGATGTGTTAATTTATTAAATTGCTTAGTAATAAAGTCGTTTACGTCAAATATTTCGTCTGATTTTATAGTAAATATACATTGGGGCAAGTTTGTGGTTCCACCGTTTACTAAAGTTCGTTCATATTCACAATTCCCAAAGAGATATAACCTTTCATATTTTTCCCATTTTCTTGAAATTTTTCGATTAAAACTTTTAATTTCTGGCCTCATAATTGATAGATATTTGTAAATTGACATGGAATTATCGTTTACATTTGTTAAAATGTATTACTTGAAAAGACCGTGTATTGAGGATAATACTTCAACATCTATGATATTTTCAGGTTTTTCGTTTAAGAGTTTTGTCAATTTCTTCGATCATTTCAGACTTAGTTTTATCGTTTGTTTCAATGGACAATTTTTTCAGCGATTGATTGAATTTTTTCATCCATTAAATAGATTGAGATCTTTTTTATCTTCCTTAAAGATTTTCTTTAATTCACGCAATTTTTCTATATTGTACATATTTTCATGATCGACAATTTGATTTTCTTTAGCCCATTGTCTTAAAAAATTCAGTTCTTTCTCGTAAATTTCTTTGTTTTTGGCATGGATTTTGTAGCCATAATGTCGATCATAGTTTTTTCTTAAAATTTTTTTTGCAAAAACGGGACATGTTACTTTTTCACCCTCCATTTATATAAGAAAAATTTTAACTAGCGATTTTTTCTAAATTCCAATTTTATAGTGAATTTTCGAGAAATATCCTTCAAAATTATCAACTTTTAAAGCTAAAACTTCGCAATAATTAGAGATAATTCGGTAGATTTTTTCAAAAAATTCTAGTACCAGTTTGTATGTACCTTAAAAAGTTGATAATTTGAAGGATATATTCTCGAAAATTCACTATAAAATTGGAATTTAGAAAAAATCGCTAGTTTAAAATTTTTTGTCCTTTATAAATGGAGCTACTAAAGGAATTAAATGAATTTGGTGATTTAAAGTTCAAAGAATATAAGAAGTTGAATGAATTAGAAGAAAATAAGAAATACAAAATTTTTGAATCTGGAGAAAATGAAAGATAAATTCGGGGTTTACAATAATTGCCGAGTTGGAAAGATTATAAAGTACACTTACCGAACAGATTTTTGACTGTTTTGGATGAAAAAAAGATTAAAGAATTGAGATAAACATGATAAAATTACACTTGGTTGTTACTGGAAAGAAGGACTATTAAAGATAAAGACTGTGGTACTATAAATTTTGTAGATGTAGAAGATTTTTCGTTTTATTCGTAGCAGACATTTCAAATAGATTGATTTGACAGCTCAAGAAAGTAGAAGCAAACAGCTATAGATTCGGTAATTTTTCATTCTTGAGTTACTGTTTGAATTTTACAGATTCGTTTATTGTCCTTTAAACAGTATTTTCCATTACTGTTTGATTTTACAGATTCGTTTATTGTCCTTTAAACAGTATTTGCCCTTGATTTACTGTTGGCTCCGAAAGTGAGCTAGAACCGCCATGTTCATATCTACTTATATATATATATATATATATATTTATATTTTTTTTGTATTCGCGTGTGTGTGACTGAAACTCCTCCGACCGATTTTGACGAAATTTTGTGTGTGTTGAAGGGGATTCGAGAATGGTTTAGATTCAAAATTTGTTTCAATTTAAATAGTAATTGTAATTAATTTTTTAAACTATAAATTGTTGTTGATATTGCAGTATTTTATGTTGGATCCGACAGACTGCACTACGACACGTAATACAAAAACGAAACTGATACTTAACCTAATTTATAACCTAATTATTTTATCGAGATTCATCTATATAAATTAATTGTTTTGAATCACTTATCAACACCTAGCAAAAACCACGAAAGTTTAGAGGCGGGAAAGATGTTACATATCTTCATAATGGGCCCAAGAGGCTCACGAAAAGAACGACTATCAACTATCTTAGCAATGCTTATAATGTGATAGAAGAAGATTACCTGAATATAGTGTACTGTTTTTCAACGGTAAATTGCATGCGAAAACCATGGGCAAACTGCTAGTATATATATATACCTAATATTCAAAACTACACAGAATCATATCAGGTTAATATTCTGGTGTTTTATATGAGGTTTTATATATATATATATATATATATATATATATATATATATATATATAGTTATATAGACTACTTCAATCGGAACTCCCCCGTCCTGCTTGTATGCGCCTTACCGTACTCTTTGGTGAGACCCTTATCCACTATGTCATTAGGAACTCACGGTAGGTTCTACCCGACAGAACGGCGTCGGTATATCGAACTCACCTTCGCTGTCTTCCAACATACCGCACTCTGGCGTCATTACAACAGTCACGACGACCTCTGACATAAACCATTTATAATACTTAGATATGACGATGATCCAAACAAGGTTATGGATTAAATGCTTGTTTTAGAGATCTACACAATTCTTAGTACGTAATGTTTCATAAAATCCTTTGCAACTTGGAACACTGTAATTTTACTATTACTTTACACGTCGTTTATTATATTGTGGCAAAGTCACCATATTATTTTAAATAAGTACAGTACTAAACGTCGTATCCATCAAAGATGATGAACTATTAAGATGAAAAGATACAATTAATACAAACTCATGAACCAATAATAGCTATGAGTAATGGTAATTACATTAAGATTATAAGCTATTCTCGTATAAAACATATAGTCAACCAAATAATATTAGCGTGCTTTCTGAAAGAGTTATTGTAGCCAAATTAACTTTTACATAAAATCAATGCATACAGTAGTGTATGTGTCGTGTGTGTATTAGTGTGAGTGGGGCGGCCTGCTATTTAATCACCCTGTAACAATAAGAAAATGGAACATAAAAATTTAAAATTTTTTATGATGTTAATTATAAGATTTGCATAACTATTATATTTACAGAAATATTTTAATAAAGTACAGATTTACAAACTAGTGTAAATTTTTGCTAGCTCACGGACATCTCAATCTACGTTTTTGTATATGTTTATCCTTAATTAAACTCCAGTAAATCTCTTATGCGTACTTTTAGTACATTTCATATTTAAGCATCCGTAAATCTTCGTGGAAAGTTTTATGGATTTTGTATTACCTTAATAGTATTACTGCTATAAGTTGCTAATCATGAGGGGTGAGTTGAAGTGAGAATACGTTCAGATCCTCCCACAGCTGGATAAGAGCCTCGTTCTCGTTTAATCCAGAATGAGATTGTAACACTGATAAAATTTTGATAATTTTTCATTGTCATTTACAGTTTTCTGATAAAAATATACCTCGACTTATTCAACATTTAATTTGTAATTTCATTAATAGGAATATTATATAATAGTCAGTATTAATCAATTTCATGCGTCAACTTTTTTAGAGTTTCCTAATTGTATAATATTATAATATAAACCGAAATTTACTGTTTCAAAAATTGATACTCTTATCTTGCTATGTTTTTTACGCACTCCAGAAAGATAAATATTTATATGTTAATCATTAAAATTTGTATTTTTGTATACGAAAGTCATTAATTTAAATAAGTAAGAAGTAATGCTAAGATAATCTCAGCACAATTCACCTGCTAGCAGTTAATATTTGTAGTTTCTTGTGGACTATCCACAGTACTTGTTTTACGTGGAATTGATAAAGTCATTTGCAATACACAGATCAACACGCTTCCTACTTTAGAGCTCTACGGTATACAGTATTTCTACCATACATAACTATTGCTAAGACTGAGGCAATAAGTATATGAATTTGATTAACTAGTTTGAATAGGTTAGCTTGGACCTGTAGTACCTTTGTTAATAGTCCCAGGTTTAAAGAAAAGTTGAGAAATCCAGATTGTAGTTAACGACTGATTAAATTTGCACTAGCTGTATCCTCTCTTTGATAGCATTCCAATTAAATATTTACGTTACACCAAGCTACTCAACTAAAATGTTAAAATCTTGTTCGGTTTTCATGGAGACGATGAATAAGTATTGTTAGGTAGTATACGGTTCAACTCTATATAATTCTTACTGATAATTTTATATTTGATTCTTGCTATTTGGTTCGATTGGCTATTCAAATTCAAATTATTTATTTCAATCAAGTCAATAGTTAGAAATTTATAATAACACCTCTTGGTGAAGATTTCAAAAACTATGAAAAAACCTAATGATAAATACATAATCTCGAACATAATCTTACTAAATGGAATATATTTGTACATCCCGTAAGAGCAGTATTTTTTGTATAAGTAATTTAAAATGTAACTGGCCCCACGTAGAATCTGGAGCATGTTCAGGCAACAAACAACACCGGCTTGGCGCATTAGTTCTTAACAAAGGGTTTCATTAAAGTTCAAAACGTGTTGCTTTCCTCAGAGTATCTCACCTCCGTACAGCACAAGTTGGACACATCCAATAATAATTTTTTATTTTAAAAGGCATCCACTAGAATATATTATTTGTTTTTTGCAATTTTTGTATTCATGATTGTAATTGCAGAAGTTTGTAATCAAGGAGTAGATATCCTCCAAAAATATAAACATTATTAAGAACCCAACAAGGTTCTTATTGAAATTGTGTTGTTGTACGTCAGTCAGGACGACAATCCATCCGTCTATGTTCGTCTGTAACGGTAACACTTTTTAGGAATATTTTGATTCACGTACGATTTTTGTCAGAGGAAGAAGATTTCCACCCCTTCCTAAGCGACGTACACATCTAATATATACATACGTGTACAACATTGCACAGTCCATCTACATGCAGACAGTTATCAGTATCATATTTTATACAACATTGAAAATATGAAACTTGTGGTCGCTGATATAAATTCTTATCTGGACAAGATCATTGTTCTGGCAGCAACGGCCTCAAGTTGGCCTCAGCAAGTGTTCAGTTTCACATATAGCTCAACAACAAGAGATACAGTCTCTCGGCCACTTAAGGTGATGGTGATGTTTGAAGCCCAGACCCTGGTGATTCAGCAATCTCTTTTGCCACGTCATTTTGTCAGTATTTTATTACTGTTATCCAGCATATTGGAGTAAGCCTCTCAAGGGAGGACACGGGAAGGATTCTAATGTTGGAAAACACTGCAGCAAGGACCATTTACTACTCTCGCGTTCTGACCAAAGTGTCACTTTATCGTGAGGCTGCCCACCTTCTTCCTATGTAAGACTTCTTCAGTATGCTGACGTGCTGCATGGTTCAAAAATTCTTACGCTTCTCTACAGGAGCCCAAGTACGTTCTCGGGAAGAGGTTGAAGAACGATGTGTCCTACAGCCGTGCAAGGACTTTGCTAGAGTTATGCTAGAGACTGGCCGGAAAAGTTCTTCTTACTTTTGCCTACCCTTATCAATGATCTTTTCGAATACATTAGATGTGTTAACAACTTTTATGCCTGGTATTAATTTTTTATACTATTGTAGTAGTTATAAACTTTTCACCTTTTTAAATAGTTTACTAATTTTAATTTTGTTATCAGCTTAATCTTAGTTAGTTCTAATGTCACTTGTAAAAAGTTAATATAGTGAAGACATAATTCCAATCCATCCGGTTAGGGAACTTTGACAGCTTTGAGGAATCTACTGAATTGATGCGAATACTAATCTTCGAGAGTACCCAAGCGGAAACTAGCGATTCAGGCCCTGTGAACATGATCGACAAGTGTGGTCTATCGAAGGTAGCTTCGGCCTGTAGCGTTTCAGGCGACATTGGTTTTGAATTTTAATATAGTTTAATTTCACCGATTAAGCATTGATCCAGCATAAGTAATCAATCATATTTTATACAGCCTTGGAGATTTGATTACAATTTAGTCCTTCAATTTTATTAAGGGTTTTGTAACCGATTAATCCCATAGGAACGGCAGGAAAATTCCTTGGGTGAGTGCAGAACTCTAAGGCACTCAGGAATACTCAAACAGGCGGTGTGGAGGACTTTTGTTCGTAAATATAGCTATACATATTTCATTCCGGATGGTAGCGATGAACGAATAAAGACAGATAATATAAGCAATTTCTGTCTTAAAAAATATTTTTTTATTTTAATACTATTATTACAGTATTATTGTTACTTATTGTATATTTTTAACAGTTTATAAGAAATTAGAATGAAACAGAGCTAAATTCGATAACAGTGAATTCAGAACTAACACTCGTGCGTGCCAGACTGCCCTTTCCCTAAATTGATTTCCTTAGAACAAGAGGGAAACCGTGTCCTATTATTTTTAAAGTCTCCTATGACCTTTTCTGTGTTGTTATGACAAGGACCGTTTTTAAACGGACAGGGAACAAACGGATAGACGGATTATTTGACCCTTTAACCTAAATTACTAACAACCAGTAAGGCCCTTCACTTGGAATCACGATATAATCCACGCACCAACCCGAATTCTACATACGGCTGTATATCAAAAGTTGTTACAGACAGCGTACGAGCTGACCAAATAGACAGACGTACGTCCTTTGCCTGTATAATCTCAAAAAACCAATAAGAGGTTCTTAAAATATTTAAGTAAAAAATATCTTTTTTTTTCAGAAAGTTTTGATGTTTAACAACAGTGTATTTCTGAAATAATTTTACGTGGTTTATAAATATTTATACGGTTAAGGCTTTTTTAATAATTACTGAATTCATCTACCATTTCAGCATTTTCTAATTACTAATTGTTTAGTTTTTTAAAATTGGCTTTATAGTAAGAGTGAATTTCCCCATTGAAAACTCACCGTCTAGCCAAAACGGTATGAAATATATCGATAAAAAACAAATTAAAAAATAAATAACGTATAGTTCAAATTTAGCCTTAATATAAAATAAAATGAAATTTTATTCACAATAATAACTCGTCTTGTAGCATTAAGTTGTGTTTCAGGAATTATTTTCATTGGCCTTTGTTTTGTATTTTGTTGAAATATATGAGATTTATCTGAATAATTAAATACTCTTATTTTAATGAATTTAATTTAATACTTTGAGTAGAATCAATTTTCAGAACAAATTTTGTAAGAAAATACAACTGGAAAATTTGCAAGAAAGAGGGTACCGGTAACAAAAAGTTTCAAAATATGGTATCGAATATTTTCTATACACGCAGCTACAAGGTCAGCCACGACGAGGTTTTTTCTTAACAAGCGTCTTTTTGACATCTACAATTTTGTCCGAACTACATATTAATTTGTCACTTTTATATTATTATTTATCCTAACTATCTACTGGGGGTCAGATTTAAAGAATTTACCTACTATATATTATGTATTTTGTCTTTTTCAAGATATTGTAAAAGTACATGATTTACGTTTTTATACAATGTTCAAAGAATTGTTCAAACCAAACTTGTAAACAGGATTATTCTTGCTATTAAATAGTATTATATTTAAACAATGATATAGAAATAAAAAAAGTTTAAAGATTACGATAATTTAACACAATTTTATTATTTATAATTCATGTCATTTGAATTATACAAATTTACAAATTTTACCGCTTATTATATTTACTATAACACTTCTGTAGCTTGTTTAAACAGCGTTGAAAGATTCAATTATCAGTTTCTGAAGTAATATAAAATAGGCATTTTATTACAGATATTAATAAATATACAAATTACATTATTCGATTAAAAGAAAAACCCTAAATAGAATTAGACAAAGCTGCATTTTTGTACACAAAATAACAAGAGGACAAAAATATGATCGTAAAGTAACAAGACTAACATTTGGCAACGAACCCTTAACAACAAACAAATTAATTTGTATTGGCTATATCTGGTTTACAATGTATTACTGAGATATCCTTATTACAGTTTTTATTTTAAGAGGTGTTACTTTTTTACAATCTTTGCCATTGATATGAAACCTGCGATTTTATTGGACAAACCGGGGATCATGTCCTGTCTTCCACCTTCACAGCCGCCTCTCCAGACCAGCAATATAATGATACTTCTACATTTAAGCATACGGAAGCTCTCTTAAAAAAAATAATTATGTGTTTCAATCGACAACTGGTTTTTTATTAATTAAAAAGTAAACAAAATAACAATGAACAACATATTATTATTACGAATAGCTGGTACTATTAATAAAATTACTCAAGCCGATGAGCCTGCTTATCAATCAACAAAGGGATAAAAAAATTTATTATAACTAATTTACCATTTTATTCTTTATATACTTGTATTATTATTGTCCTAAGTTAAAAAAAAATAATGATTAATTTTTAAAAAACGGTTTGATCGGACGTTTAAAGTAGTTTTAGTGATTTATGTAGATAATCTTTGGAGTAAAATTATAATAATTACAGGAGAATAAAATTCCAACATTAAGTAATACAACTGAGTTTACAAAATATTTGACATTTAGTATAACTTATTACTTACCCGTTTCATATACAATTTTAAAATGAAGTCTTTCAAAAGCTCTCCTCTCACCAAATATGCGACGAAGAATAGTCGCGTGAGTGCAACAATCAAGAGCTCCAAGAAGATAGCATGAATAGACGCAAAGTCTACACCATAATTATATGTATACTCGTGCTTATCTTACAGGAGTCCAATCACCAAGCTATACTTCAAAGTTCTGTTTAGTAGCTAGGTGTTAAGTCGTAATTTTTGCAAATCGTACTTTTATCTCGTTTATAAATTTCCCAAAATATTCTTTAAAGTACCGAAATTATTGTGGAACTCCCATCTCGTTTTGACGGTAAAAGGTTTTAGCTTTGTATTTATAAAATAATTTATGCAGTTTTAAATATAGTTTTTTATTTTGCAAATAGCTGTGATTAATACACGGCAACTCTTATGAATGGAACAATCAGGATCTTTCTTCCTAGTTAAATAGCTAGGCCGGGAAGATACGTATTACGTGTTTTTTGCATATTAAAACATTTTATGTCTTAATTTTGAGGAATTGGGAGTTTGAATGTGGTTTCGTGTTTTCCTTCGAATTTTTTATTCCATTAAAAACAGTTTCAAACCTAGAAATTATTGGATGGCAATCTAGGCAATAAGAATAGTAGACACAACACCAAGGAGAACTATTATCAGTAAGACGTTTGGATTTGTAACTGAGCAATAAAACAGTATTTTCTTCTGCTGGCCAGTGATACTTCCGCCCAAGAGTATGGAGGCTCGCAAGCAAAAGATATATATCCCTACATTTTCATGGATTGCTACTTCTGCTTTTAGCGACAACTATATATCCATGTTATATTACGAGTTAGAATAAAAACTGATAAATTAACGGACTCACAGTTGTTTGTACTAGATAATTTCGCACAAGACTTAACAAGTATTAGTTCGTTTATTATTTATTCCGAAAAAACATTTATATTTCGTTTTTTTTAAGTTACTTATTACATTTTTTGTTGTTCACAAAACTATTCAGCTCGTGAATTTTATAGAAAAAGTGGATGTTCATTAGTAAACTGTTTATTTACTAACGTTCGTTAATGTTTTTACATTATTTTTATTAACAAATAAGTATACTGGATTGACGTTTAAATTTTTGTTTTAAGTTATATAATAAACATATCAAACATCACACAAGACTTATAAAATTTACTGCCATAAACTGTATTATTTGTTAATATAATAACAGAGTGGTTTTCAGACTAGCCCGTACATGTTATCTATAGCTGCCAAAGAATAAAAAAATAAGCTGCAAAGTTCGTTTCAACAAATAACCGAATTTTTTACAAAGCATTTATTAAAAATCAACAACCGGAAAAGATTGCCAAAAAAAATCCCTTTGTGATAGGTGATGGCAATTTTATGTTGTAAAAAAAGTTTTCAAATGAGAATATATTATAATACATGTGTTTCACATCCTAAAGTTATATGTATCCAGAGCGTTCTTGGGGCCAAAAAACTTAATATTATGGTTATTCGTATGTACAGAGTGTGTTCATGTTCTGTAATAATAAAATTTAGGTTTTGACAGTAAATTACTGGTATCAGTCCATCTTTTTTTACTTAGGTACACCAATTATTTTTTGTAACATGTTAAAATATATAGTCCTCATCAAGGAAAATATGAAATGACCTAAATTTTTTTCCTTCCTTTTCTAATTTAAAAAAAGCATGATAACGTTTTAGTAAAATAAAAATATGCGAATAAACCCATAATATGTTTAAATAGGAACCTATTAAAAGATTTAAACCATTTTAAAAATTCGTATTAAAGACAATTATTGTTATATGATCAAAGTTTATGTTATATGTTGATTATTATCCCTTATAACGACGATATAAAAACCAATTTTATTATGTAATCATAGTAATTTACAAAATACACACCATGTATAAACAGCGCCATTGTCCTTAACCAATCGTCCAGACCTAGGAAGCTAAATATATACGAGTTTTGCTATTCGAGTATTTTTTTATGTACTCTGAGAGTTCCATACTCCACATACTGTACTTTGATGTAGCCTTAGAGGTAATGCTTTTATTAAACATCCTAAACATTGTAAAGATGACTTGTGACCTTAAACTACTTTGTAAAGGATACGTAAGGAAGGACGATTTTGTGACTAAGAAATATTGAGGTATCTATTTTTATATATATCCCTTATATTTAATTTCACCAAAAATTTACAACGATAAGTTCGTTATTCCTAGAAGTACTGTTATAAACAGGGGAAACCATTTGTTTGCGTTAAATATTATTACGTTTTAATTGTTGTAAAACCAGGTTGGTAGATTCCAAATTACACACATTTATTAAAATTGACATCTTGATGGAATTTACCTAGATAATAATGTATATAACATAAGTAAATAAATACTGTATTTGTCAATTAGATCCAGATTGAATTTAGTGCGAAGACTGTAGTACATAGCTTTGGTGAGTTATTTAATTAAATAGATTGTTAAAATGGTGGAAATTCTCAATATTTTAATAACAGTTCCGTTAGCCAAGTTGTACAAGACGTCGAACTTTGGATTTGGAGCACATGTTCTAACATTAAAAGTTAATATATATGGATATTAAAATAAGTGGGATTACACCTTTCTTTTACATTTCTGATGGATCATTATAGTCAAAACAAAAAATAAGTTTGATAAAAAGTCGTGGATTTGATTTAATTACGGGTGAAACTTTTACGCAAAGTATTCTTTGTCAATGTTGATTTAACCCACATTGCAACACATTATGACAAATGCCTAAAAATATTTTACATCATGTACGACGTTTGCAAATGTCTTTGTTCCATGATATAGCAATTTTGACTGTTAAAGCTTAATACATTTGCTTTTAGGTTGCAAAAGTTATGTAGAACTTGCAATCAGATGGATAATCTACGTATTTCCTCCTATAGTGGACAAAGAAACTATAATAATACATAAATGAACAATGCAGTATCAATTAGTAATAGAAAATAATAATTATCGTTACATAGAGCATAATTGGTAGGTTAAGAGAGTGAGTAGATTATCGAAAGACCCTTAATTTATACAAACGAATAACTGGTCAGAGGAAGGCGTCACTGGGGGACACATTTAAGCCGTTAAGATAGAAGGAGCTCATGAATAAAGACAGGAAAGATTGAAGGATGTTGTGTTGTTAGTTGAATAGATAATAAATAGGGCCAATTGTTGCCTATGAGATTATATATCAGTCCCACTAAAATACGAAGGCTCACCGCGTAGAAAAATAAATGTTGATAGTGTAAGCATTCAAGTCTTTTCCAAAAGCAGACTTTGGAATGATGCTCTAAATTACCTTTTACTCTTTATATTTTGTGTATGGCAAAGGTTCCTTATAATCAATGAAGTACTAAGTTTTTGGTGCATAATGCCGTAACATACAATTTTAAAATTTATTTTTCAGAGGAAACCTTTAAGAGATTATGCAAGTTTATACATGTCTAATTGCAACACTAGTAAATCATCATCGATAAGACTGTCTCTGCTCTGTCCTCAATCAAAAATGCATTCTCTATAAATGTGCAGAGGGAACACACTTCAACTAAAAACAGATTTGCTGTAACTTCCCAATTTCTCTTTGAAACAATAAATACTAATAATGGAATTTGAATCGTTAGCTTCAAAAATGGTATGTTTACAGTACTAAAAGCAAGAAATTATATAAAAAAATATTTTTATTGCTATACC
>NW_025781333.1:0-42789 GCF_021130785.1 Homalodisca vitripennis | reverse complement strand
GATAATCTCTATCCTCCAAAGTGAGTACAGAATATATTGAAATAAGAAGTGGTGTTATTTTTATATGTTTATGGTTACTCTATGCTTTCAAGACTATTATTGATTAAACGTATGGCTGTGTTGTAATATTATAATGTTTACATAAAACAATTGGTGAAAATTTAACTTTGCAATCTGCATTAGACTACTGATCAAGCACTTTATAATAATGTAATCAAAATGTAAAAAAATGTTTCTGCCTCTTGGGTGAACTTCAGCTGAAAATATTCACAGCTGTTAAGTATCAGTTCACTTTGTATTACGTGTCGTAGCGCAGTCTGTCGGATCCAATATAAAACACTCCAACATCAACAACAATTTATAATTAAAAATTTAATTAAATTTGACCGAATAAAATAACTATAATGAAATTAAGTAGTTGGATAGGCTATTCAGAAATATCAATTCGATTGTGATGGTGGCTGCTTATTATACTTCAGCCTTTAAATAACTATAATCCAATTCGGATAGTAGTTTGGATAGGCTATTCAGAAATATCAATAATTCGATTGTGATGGAGGCCACTTATTATACTTCAGCCCAATCGGAAAACCATCTAATTTGTTTATGTACATTCCTGAAGGATTAACAAAAAATATTGTACATTCAATAGCATTACGATAAAATTAAGTTGTAAATTAAAAAAATATACTTGTTATAAAATTAGTAATTTAAAACTACAGTATAATATCGGAACTGGCCAACAGAATTTAATTTAAAACCAATTCCTACACTATTAACAATAAGTAGTTATTCACACATGTGATTTGTATGCTACTTAATTTGAACTTATGTGACCAATTCTGACTGCAGATAAAAAATGTAAATTACAACAAATTATTTTAAATCCAATTAGTTTCAAACTTGATTATCTAAACTGTTAACAATATTCACACATAGAAACACAACCTTTTGATTTGTATGCTACTTATGTTATTTGAGGTATGCGACCAATATACTCACTTCAATAAATTTGCAAAATGAATTCAATAACTTTAATAAATAACTATAGTTTTTTATGCACTTCAAACATCTTCAATCTCTATTAATGTATTATAACAATTAGCACTCACACAATAATTACAGAATGTTACAAAACAACGCACAAATTTGATACAGCACAAACTGTCAACCTGGACAACCTAGAATTAAAATAGAAAAACATTATGGCTGTGTTGTAATATTATAATGTTTACATAGAACAATTGGTGAAACTTCATCTTTGCAATCTGCATTACACTACTGATCAGTGATCAAGCACTTAACAATAAAATTTATCTAAATTTTAAATGTAAACAATTAATGTTTCTGCCTCTTTGATGAACTTGAGCTGAAAGTATTAACAGCTGTTAAGCAACAGTTCACTTTGTATTACGTGTCGTGGCGCAGTCTGGCGGATCCAATGTAAAACACTCCACCATCAACAACACTTAATTATTAAAAATTTAATTAAATAAACTATTAAAATTGGACCGAATTATGAATCTAAACCATTCTCGGATCCAACTGAAGACACACAAAAAGTTTCATTAAAATCGGTCCACCCGTTTAGGAGGAGTTCAGTAACATACACACGCACACAAGAAATATATATATAAAGATATATACATATATATATACACATATTTTACAAATATTTTAAATTAAACCAAATTCTTTTGCAACCTTGGCAGATCTTCATACTAATTTCATTATAACAATGGGCAATCTAACAATATGTCGGTCATGATATAAATCCATCCAGTTATCCAATAATTTTATGTGAAATACACGCATATAAGGAAGACGAATGTAACTGCGTTCCATGCAATATCTTTGGTAACATAATATATTAATCCGATTTTAAAATTACAATAAATTTCGCATGACATCTTTTGCCAGTGTATGAAATATGTTTGTATTTGCAATCGACCAACACATCAATAAATAAATTTTAAATCTTAAGTTAATATAATGAACGGCGAGTTGACAACGTATGAATTTAAATCTAGTACATAATATGTAATACATTCCTATTTGTTCTTCATGCTATATACTTTTTTAAAGAGAATGTTTAATGCATTGTTATAACAACAAAATAATTATTTCATCCAAGCCCAGGAAAAAAACCTCATATAGGCCTACATTATTCACAAATTGATACATGTCAAAATTTGACTATTTATTCCCATTCGCACAACCGTTCCCTTTTTAAATATAATTTTCAAGCTAATATTGTATAGTTGTGTGCTTTTGTGAGGCTATTAACACTCCGTACGTGTCATATTGTGACTAACATTTGTTTTTAATTTAAATTTCAGTAACACAAACAGGTAACCCGTTATCGTTTGGAAAAGGAAACAATGTGATGCAATAACATTATCTCGTACAAATGTGGGAGGCAAGTTTCTAAGAAGCCATTAATCGATTCACGTTGAATAATTAAACGTACACATAGTACGGGTTGCGTAACCAAAACTATCTAGTATTTATTTCCCTGGAGGTGAAATTGAGTGTATTATAGAATTGTGGATACACAACTGTAATTAATATAAGTTACCTTTAATTTTTAGTACACTTAATTGTGATATAATTATAACTATTGTGGTATTATTTATCTGGTTTTCACACATACTTTGTAATTATATAAATAATTTTAATTTTATGTTTTTTAAGCGTTGAGAAAGCTCAACATTCTTTGCATAGGTCATTACTCTGTGCCTTTGATAGTATCAGTTGGACGTACAATGTCCAACATATATTAAATTATCACAAACCCTTAGAGAACTTCATGTTCTCACTATCCAAATGTGAAGCTTTAAAAATCTTTTACAACTTAAATTTAAACTAAACAAATAATTAAATAATAATATGCACTGGAACCAATATAGATTGTTATTTCGCTTTATATCTAGATGTGAGGATTTACCAAACTGTATACTGTCATCGTGGTATTATTTTCGATCGAGCTATACATATTTTACTATGTATGTAATTTAATTCAGTGATAACAAAGTCGAGTATGGATATTCAATCATATTTAGTGGATTACTCAAATTAAATATAAATTATTCCAACATGAAAGGTGTACTTAGATATTGTATATAACGGCAAACGATATTAACTGAACTACTCTAATTATTTGTTTTATGGGGCTAAAGCACGCCTACTTACGGCACAAGTGTGGTGGTATGCGTTAAGGCCGGTATGCCTCGTGGCGAATGCTCGGCTTTGCCTCGGACTGTGGATACCGGGGTTGCTCGCTATGAGGCGTTCGCATCACACAATGTGAGGCGAGCCGTGTGCTTGTCGGTTTTAGAGCAGTGCTCAAAGGTGCCTCGCTCCGAGTTGTGCGTCAAGTGGATACCTGCGCTGTCTGCCTCGCACCGTACAAGATACAATTCTGCACCCCAAACCAACAAACCTCCACAACGAAACTGTCATCATGGATAATCATGAAATGATCAGACAACTAGTGAAGTGTTTTAAAACCAAACGTTTACTGTGGAATTCAAAATGCCCTGAGTATTATTATAAAAACAAGAGAGAAGACGTGTGGCGCGAAATATCGCAACTGTAAATGAGTCTCCAGTAGCTAATAATCTTAGAGTAACAGCTAATCTTCCCTTGGTGGTAATACCACTGCGCATGTACATATCACGTTTCTTCACGGCAGACTATATCAATGTAATTAAATGTTCAAAATCTCGCTTGGACATTCGCAAGAAATTTGGCACGTCTTCTAGGAGTCTGTTCCCGTATTCAAACCGATTTCGATCATTTTCTTTTGACTCACCACTCACCAACGGGGGTTTTAAAGGTTTACGTCGCCTTTTCTGTTGTTTTTTCCTAATAATCGTCGCTATCACAATAAAAGCAGCGGCAGACACTTGCGCATTGCTAGAAAAAAAAAAACATATTGTCCCGAATGTTTTCACTACGAATGCGGATGGTTCGCGTGCTCGCAGTGAGCATTCGGTTACAAACTAGCTGCTACCTGAAGAGCTCACCATGAGTCAGATGGCACGAGGCGTTCGCAGCGAGCAGCCTCGCACTGTCGATACCGGCCTTAGACAAATAAGCCTGTCTCATCCACGGAAACAAACTTCTGCACGTAAGTATTCTTTTTGCATTACATAATAGTTATGAAACCAAAACTTCTTGAAAATAAGTAATAGATTTTTATCCTACTCTATTGATGACAAGTAGCAAAGAAGTTACATGCATTTAACCTTTCTTGTAAGGCTTTTTTGATTTATTAAATAACACATCGGCTTAAACCTAATTATATTGGAGTAGTTTTAGTTGGTTTCACGTCCTAACTTTCGTTATCAAAGAGTTCAAGGCAGCATCTTTTTGAAGTAAAAGTTAATCCCAATCATCCTTACTTGGTGGAACCAAGATTTATAGTCGTCTAGTGATAGGAAAGTACTTCTCTAGTAACATTAATTTTGAACTTCTTTGTAAAAAAGGAAGTATTTATGGCTTAGTACGATGTATAAGCTGTATAATTAATACAAAATTAAGGGTGTTACATAAATAACTTTTGTCTGCTCTTATTGTTAAGATTCATTTGTTGTTGGACAACCTCTTTAAGTCGATTTTAAGTTAATCGCCTATTTTAAAAATTCTAGTCGAAAATATAAAATATATCTTCAGCACTCTGAATATGTTTTATATGATTTCACGCTAACATATATATATTAGGTATATATGTATAAGTAGATAGTAATATGGGGTTCCTGGCGCACTTTCGGAGCCGACCGAAAAGCAATGTAAAATACTGTTCAATGTACCATAAAGGAAGCTGAGAAATAACACAGCAAATCTCAATGAAAAATTAACCGAATCTACAGTCGTTCGTCTCCAAAAGCGATCGGTACATTACTATCTACTCTGTGGAATGAAAAATTAACCAAATCTACAGCTGTTTGCTTCTACTTTCTTAAGCTGTGCTTTGTAAAATGTTGTCAAATCTGCTACGAATAAAGGAAAAATCTTCGAAATCTTAATAAAATTTAAATCAATTTAAAAACATTTTTACTAAAAACATACTGTACTTTAATAAAAAACTTTTCTACTAAATAAACAACATGAACTCACCAAGCTCTCTTCAGTTTCTAGCATTTCAAAAACTTACAAAGAAAGACAATTTTAACGAGTTCAACGAATTACCAAAACATTTTAAAGAACAGTTGATACTTTCCTTAAATGATACAGAATTCAAAGAACTTGTAAAGTCTTTTGCAGAAAAAACGTCTAATGGAGTGTTTTACTATCGGCAAAAAACTAAAAAAGTAAGGGATTACATATTTAATATAATTACGAAAGATATTGAAAAGAAAGTAAAAAATAAACAAACAGAGTTTTCATCGTTTTTTTTATGACATTTTTCCCATATTATACGTTCTTTCAAGATAATCAAGACTTAATTGATGAATTTCTTAGGAATTTTTGTGAGTATCAAGATTTATCAACACAATTCATTAAAGAGCATTATAGAATTTTTCTTATAGAATATAGCCACATTTTGTGTGAAACAAAAGGTATTACTGTAGATAATATTCCATGTGATTCCTATGAAGAAAGACACCAACTATGGTTATCAAAACAGTACTATGACGTGGGGAGGGACTGCAAGTTTTAGAGTTAAGACTTTATTCTACAAAGTTAATTGTTATAATTTCTTTATCTTTAATAGTCTTCTTTCCAGTAACAACCAAGTGTAATTTTTCATTTTTGTTTAATTCTTTAATCTTTTTCTCATCCAAAACAGTCAAAAATCTGTTCGGCAAGTGTACTTTACAATCTTCCAACTCGGCAATTATTGTAAACCCGAATTTATCTTTCATTTTCTCCAAATTCAAGATTCTATGTTTCTTCCTTTCTTCCAATTCATTTAACTTCTTATACTCTTTAAACTTACATTCTCCAATATCATTTAACTCTTTCAAGAACTCCATTTAAATAGAAAAAATTCAAAGTCAAAAAGTGCAAAAACCATTTCTCGGTCGACCTTTTCTCCTCCCTCTGTCTCTTTCTCTCTCCCTCTCTTTTTATGCCTATGACACGATCACTTCTGCCGTTTATAGGCTAGGATCTATATTCAGGCTAGAGAGAGAGAGAAGAGCGAGATACGGATAGAGAAATGGTTCCGGAATACGATCTGAATACTTCTGAACTTGGTGTTTCTCCGCTATGGCCACTCGCATTGAAACAGTTCAGAAGTAAACTTCCTAACCGACCAAAACCGAATTCGCGGACATATATACTCAGCAACACAATACAACAGCCCATCGAGAAGTAAAAATTTAAGAAATTAATTTAAAATATAATTTGAAAATTACAAGTAACAAAATGTACGCATATTTAAAATAGGTAAAATTATCTAACATTTTGAAAAAGAAAATGTTATAATAGTAAACGGGAACACAATTTTTAATCTTAAAAGCAAATCTGCATTACCGACATTTTAGTTCCGAAAGATTGCGCTGTGTGTATCAATGACAGTCGAGGTGTGCTACTACAGACCGACCATCACGATAATCGCTTCGCCTGCGTCATATCCGTAGTGATATCACGCCGTGAGAGGCGCAATCGTTGGTTTACAAGCACCATTTAGTTAAATAAATTTTTCTATCTAAATGGAGCGCGATAAAATATCATGTCCGTTCTGCAAAATAGAAATTTTAAGAAAAAACTATGATCGCCATTATAATTCTAAAAGTCATGAAAAAAAACAAGCAAATTTACAATAATGAACTAAATTATTTAAGACAGTGGGCTAGAGAAAATAAAATTGCCGATCACGAAAACATGTTTAATATTGAGAAATTACGTGAATTAAAGAGAAATTTCAAAGTTGAAAAGAAAGATCTCAATCTATTTAAAGATGAAAAAATTCAATCAATCGCTGAAAAATTGTCCATAGAAACAATCGATAAAACTAAATCTGAAATGATCGAAGAAATTGATAAAACTCTTAAAGTA
Organism: Homalodisca vitripennis; assembly: GCF_021130785.1. Taxonomy (NCBI): domain Eukaryota; kingdom Metazoa; phylum Arthropoda; class Insecta; order Hemiptera; family Cicadellidae; genus Homalodisca; species Homalodisca vitripennis. The sequence goes on along the minus strand of NW_025781333.1, from coordinate 35,781 downwards.
AAATCCGAAAATATCATTGATGTAGAAGTTTTATCCTCAATACACGGTCTTTTCAAGCAATACATTTTAACAAACTTGAACGACAATTCCATGTCAATTTACAAATATCTTTCAATTATGCGGTCAGAAATTAAAAGTTTAATCGAGAAATTTCAAGAAAATGTTAAAAATATGAAGGGCTATCTCTCTTTGGAATGTGAATACGAACGAACTTTAGTGAATGGTGAACCGCAAACGTGTCTAATGTATTTTACTATCAAAGCAGACGAAATCTTTGACGTAAACGACTTTATTACTAAGCAATTTAATAAATTAACACATCGAGAACAAACGAATAATCCAAATAAAGGTTCCGGATGGACATTTAAAAGTTGTAAACAACTAGTTTTGAGCCTTAACAAACACGAAATGATGAATGCAGGATCATACATCGATTTACCAAAGAATATCAAAGATAAAAAAGCTTGTATAAATATAAAAAATAGAGATGATTTTTGCTTTATTTACTCAATAAGATGTGCTATTGAAAAACCAGAAAGAGACTGTGAACGTGTAAAGCAATACGAAAAATTTGTGAATGACGAAATATTTTCAGGTTTTGAGTATCCAATGTCTCTGAAAGATATACAAATATTTGAAAAACGAAGCTACAATTCCAAGTATAAGTATCCAACAATGTCTATCAATGTCTACAGTTTTGATGAAAATATTAACATTGTTCCGTTACAAATTTCTGAAAAATATGACGCTGAAACAAACATTGATTTATTGTATGTTAAACAAGATGATAAATCTCATTATGTTTTGATAACCGATTTAAATAAGCTTGTTTCTTCGCAGTTGTCTAAACATAAAGAAAGAAAATTTTTTGTGTAGAAGATGTTTAAGCCATTTTTACAAATCTGGAGATTTAACAGATCACTTAGAAATTTGTAAAAATCATGAAGTTTGTAAGCCAATTATGCCATTTCCAGGTCAAACAAAAACTAAATTTACTAATTATCAAAAGAAATTTAACCATCCGTACGTAATTTATATGGACTTTGAGAGCATATTAGAAAAAATTCCGACATGCAAGAACAATCCACAAAGATCGACTACAACCAAGATTCAGAGGCACATTCCTTATGGTTTTACTCTATATTTAGTGTCGAATGTGACCAATCGCATGTACAAACCGGTATGTTATCGTGCCAAAAAATGAAGAAGATTTGAAAATCGTCCCGACAAAATTGTTTGAAGAACTCAATAAATTATCGAAATACATAGCGAAAAAATATAATTCTAAGAACATGAAACCTATGAAATTGACAAAAGAAGAAGAAAGAAATTTCGTATCAAAATTCAAACGTTTGTCATATCTGTGAATGGTCTGCTTATGATGTTGGGTCAATTCAGTATGGTTTTTACTCCTGAGAGTTGGAAAGATAAGAGTTATAATAAAGTGAGAGATCATTGTCATTTAACCGGCAAGTTTCGAGGCGCAGCTCATGCATGTTGCAATCTGAATTTGAAATTTCCTCAGAATATTCCCGTTTTCTGCCACAATATGTCAAATTACGATACTCATTTGTACATAAAAGAATTGGCTAAACAGTATGGTAATGTTGATTTGATCGCAAACACCGATGAAAAATACATAAATTATTCAGTAAATTCAGGATATGGGTATGAGTTTGAAGATGATAAACCAAGAAAGTTCATCAAGTTTTCGTTTGTAGACACGTTCAGATTCATGGCCTCGTCTATAGAAAAGTTAGCTAAAAATCTAAAGAGAGAAGACTTCAAACATACAAATCATTTTATACAAGATGGACTGAATGAGATAATAGAAAGACAGCCAAATGACGACGACGAGATTTTTAAAATTCTATCTGGAAAAGGAATATTTCCCTATGAATTTATCGATAGTATTGAAAAACTTGATTACACAGAAGAATTGAGAATTCAAGATTTCTATTCACTTTTGACAGATGAGAGCATATCTGAGAAAGATTTTCAACACTACTTAAATGTTTGGAACAAATTAAAAGAGAAAAATCTAGGAAATTACTCTGATCTCTATAACATTCAAGATGTTCTATTGCTCGCTGATATCTTTGAAAATTTTAGGAATATTTGTTTGAATTGCTATAAGCTTGATCCAGCACACTATCTAACAGCTCCCAGTCTTGCATGGGATGCTATGTTAAAATTAACGAAGATAGAATTACAATTAATTAGTGATTATAATATGTATTTGATGATTGAAAAAGGCATTCGCGGGGGCATTTCTCAGTGTATTAAGCGATATGTTAAAGCAAATAACAAATATTTGAAAGATTTCGATAAGACAAAGCCCGAAAACTATTTACTCTATCTCGATGCAAACAACCTTTATGGGTATGGTCTTATGCAAAAACTGCCGTTTAGTGATATCAAGTGGATGGATCCTAAAACGTATACAAAAGAAGAGTGGCAAGAAACAATTTTAGAACTCACTGGCGACGAAGATTATGGCTATATTCTCGAAGTCGATCTTGGATATCCAACAAATTTACACGAACATCACAAGGATTTACCTCTTGCTCCCGAACATTATAAAAACAAACTTTGCACAACTCTACTGGATAAAACTGAATACGTTGTTCATTCGAGAAATTTGAAGTTCTATTTGGAACAAGGTATGATTTTGAAACATGTGAATAGAGTTATTGCATTCGATCAGAAGCCTTTTATGAAAGAATACATTGATTTTAACACAAACATGAGAACCAAAGCTACAAGCGACTTTGAAAAGGACTTTTATAAGCTGATGAACAACTCAGTTTTTGGAAAATCTATGGAAAATGTGAGAAACAGATGTGATATTAAGCTTGGAAATGAAGAATTTTCAATGAAACAAGCTAAGAAAACAAATTTCAAATGCTTTAACATCTTTGACGACAACTGTATAGCGAGTCACATGTACAAACAAAAGGTTAAATTTAACAAACCGATTTACATAGGATTTTCAGTTCTCGACCTCTCAAAATTGCTAATGTACGAGTTTTATTACAACAAATTAAAGAAGTTTGATCCAGATTTGAATCTGTGTTACATGGATACAGACAGTTATTTTCTAGAATTGAAACGAGATCCTTTTAAAATTATTAAAGAAAATATAGATGACTTTGATACAAGTGATTATCCAAAAGATCATGAATGTTTCACTACTAAAAATAAGAAGGTAATAGGGAAATTCAAAGATGAGTTAAATAGCGAAGTTTTAGAAGAATTTTGTGGTTTAAGGTCTAAGATGTACTCGTACAAATATCTAGATAAAAAACCCAGTTAGGTGTAAAGGAATTAAGAGAAGCGTTGTAAATAAAACCATAAATATCGAAAACTTGAAGAGATGTTTGTTCGAAGATAAAGAAGAATTTAGGGAGATGACAGTCATCAAAAGTTATAAACATGAGTTGTACACTGTTACCATAAACAAGCTGGCACTGAACGCTAAAGATGATAAGAGAATTGTCCTAGAAAATAAGATCGATACAGTACCGTATGGATATAAAACAGATATATTAGACGAATTAAATAAACTTGGAAACTTTGATATGTAAATGGAAGATGATTTAATTCACTGTCACAAGTGTAAAAAGAAAACGAAAAATATAGATTCAAAAATCGTTCAAACTCAAAATGGATTGTATAGAATCGCTGCAAAATGTTCAAAATGTAAGACAAACAAGAGTAAGTTTATAAAGAATCCAAATCCAAAACCTGTTAAGCAAGAATTGAAGACTAAAGATGAGATAGAGATTGAAGCTCGAGAAATTCATGCACCAGTACGAAAAAAGTTTAAAAAGAGAAAAATTATAACATTAGGAATTGACGATTTATGGGCAGCAGATTTAGTTATAATGTCTAACTATTCGGATCAAAATGATGGATTCAAGTATATGTTAAATGTTATTGATACTTTCTCAAAATATGCTTGGTCAAGAGCTATCAAAAGAAAAAAACGGCAAGGATATTTCAAAAGCTTTCGAAGATATAGTAAAAGATGCCATAAGGATCAATCACAAACCTCCTAACCTACTTCATACAGATAAGGGTTTAGAGTTTAAAAATAAAGAATTTAACGATGTTTTGAGGAAATACAACATTAAGATTTATCATACTGAAAACGAAGAGAAATCAAGTATTGTAGAGAGATATAACAGAACTCAAAATGAGAGAATGAAAGTAATTTTTGAGATTAATAAAAACTTTAAATGGATCGATATTCTTCAAAAAATCGTAAACAATTATAACGATACAGTTCACAGCACAATCAAAATGAAACCGAAAGACGTAGATAAGGATGCAGAAAAGGAGTTATTAGAGACCGTTTTCAAGTATGTTCCACCTGAAATTCACACGAAAACTAAATTTAAAGTCAATGATCATGTAAGAATTGTTAGTAAAAAACAAACATTTTCGAACAAATATAAGAACAATTGGTCAAGAGAAATCTTTGTGATTTATCAAATTAATAACACAGATCCTGTAACTTATAGTATAAAAGATTTAAACAACGAAGAAATAACTGGAAGTTTTTACGAATATGAATTGAGAAAGTCAAAGCTATAATTTTTTCTATATAAATGGCGCATCAAAAGAAATGTACAAAGTGCAAAGAATTTAAAGATTTAAATGAATTTTATAAAGATAAAAATAGGAAAGATGGAATGCATTATAATTGCAAAGATTGTGAAAGGGAATATCATAAAGAATTATATGATAAAATAGAAAAATTAACTTTGGAAGATAAAGAATGTCTTAAATGTAAAGAAACTAAAAAAATTTCAGAGTTTAATAGTGATCACTATAGTAGAGATAAGAAAGACTCATATTGTAAAGATTGTGTAAAGAAGAATCACCATAGATTATATTATGAAGATACTCAATGTGAATGTGGAAGAACTATAAAATGGTTAAATAATTATCAAAAACATTTACAAACCAAATATCATAAGTTAAGAGTTTAACATTTTCATCGTGTAATAATTTTTTCTATATAAATGGAGTCTCAAAAGAAATTGTACAAAGTGCCAAGAAGAGAATAGAAAAGACTGTTATTGTAAGGAATTATACGTTAAAATGGACAAATTAACTTTAGAAGAAAAAAATTGTTACTTTTGTAAAGAAATTAAAAATATTTCTGAATTTAATAACTGGCAGTATAGTAAAGATAGAAAAGATGCTTTTTGCAAAGATTGTGCTAAAAAAATTTTCAGCGAAAGTTATAAAAACGAAATGCCTTGTGAATATGAAAAAAAGATTTTACAATGGTTACCTAGTTATGCTAAACATTTACAAACAAAATATAATAAATCGAGAGTTTTTAGTAAAATTTAGAAACATTTTCATCGTGTAATTTAGATATTCTATAAATCAGTCGAGATTCTGCCATATTTGTAGTAAAATGATTTCCGTTGTATAAAATATTCAAAGATTCTTTCATTTGGTTATACAGATTGATAGAATTTGGTTCGTCATCAATGAACAAAATCTCTAATTCAGGATAATTTATTTTTTAGATGTTTTAATCGGTTTGGTATTTCTCGTTTCTGAGCTCTGATAACGTAATAAGGCCATTCCCACATGTGATTCTTCTTAATTAACACAAAAACATGGTGTTTTTTCTTATCAAAATCTTTACATACCATATCTCTCTTCATTAATTCCATTCGCAATTCTTGATTCTCTATTTTCAATGATTTCATTTCATCTTTAATTTGTAACTGTTTTATTTTCATCTTTTAACTGCTTATTTTCGTTTTCAAGTTTGTACTCGCCATATTTTCTAATACTCGGTAAAACTTCTTTTGTAACCCAATTTTTGAAGATTTTTGCCTCTTTTTTATGTGATCTCAAAATTAAAGAATAAAGTCCAGATTCATTGATAAAAACAGTGTCAGGATGAAGATTGTTAAGGGGCCATTCGAATAGTCCCTTGTTTTTTAAGTAAAAATATTGAATTTTGTCATCATCTTCAACATTTAATTTAATTGCGTTTTTTGTTTTTTCATAACCTAATATTTCACAAACATCTTTAGCCTTAAACCAGATTACATTGTTTTCGTCTACAATCGTTACAATGTCTTTATTATTGAATATAAGTTGATTATTGAGTAGGTCTACAACTGACTCCATTTAGATAGAAAAGAAATTTAACTAGTAATTTTTATTTTGAGAATAAAGCCCAGATTCATTTATGAAAACAGTGTTTTTTTGAAAGTTTGAAGGCGGGGGCGAATCACCCCTACCTTCAGAATGTATGTTTTCGAAGCTTTTTTTATATTTTTCTTTGACATGTTCTTTAATTGCTTTCTTCGTATCTTTATATTCTAACACCTCTGCAACATCTTTCGCCTTAAACCAAAATTCATTATTTTCGTCAACAAATGTTAAAATTTCTTTATTATTGAATTTGAGTAGATTCACAACTGACTCCATTTAGATAGAAAAGAAATTTAACTAGTAATTTTTATTTCAGTATAAAGTCCAGATTCATTGATAAAAACAGGGTCAGGATGAAGATTGTTAAGGGGTCTATGGGATAGACTCCTGTAATTTATACATTCAAAAGTTGTTTTCTTGAAAATTTTAAGGTAAGAACGATTCGTTCCCCCCCTTGATTCATCATTCTTTCGACAATCTTAAATATATTGTTGTTTTACTCTCATTATTTAATAAATTTCCCTCAGAGTCTTGTATAGTTAGAACGATTTTTTGAATTCTTTTAATATTTTTTTCTAATTGGAATATAATCGATTTCATTCGGTTTTTCACTGATTTTTGATCCATAAGCAACATTTGGGAAAAAAGTGAACAACATTTCAGATTCTTTGTGTAAGTGTTCGGTATGATTTTCAAAACTAGGTTCAACGAGATTGCAGTGCACTTCAGTTACATCGAACGGTCTAAATTTTGGCGTTTTATTTCCTAAATATACCTGATTTGGCTCAATAGTTTCTTGAACAAACCCTAACAAATCTACAATAATTGCTGAAAACATTATTCTTACTGGTGATTTTATTTGAATTTTATTAGAGAGATAATTTTTTTGCATTTGAAACCTGTTTTCATCAAAGTTTAAAGATTTATCTGATTGTTTGAATGTTTTCAGATAATTTTTAAGGGAATTTTTTATTTGATCGAAAGTTTAATATCCTTTGTTTAAACCATAGTATTTTGTTATGTTCTTCTCACTAAATCCTATACAATAAGGAGAACTTTCACTAATATTTATTACAAAATTGTCAGAATAAAAACCGCTTAAACCGATAAAATAATTTGATTCTTCCTCTAAGTGTATAGGATGTTCCAAGTTTAAAACTAATTTAGAGCTTTCTGAAGTCAACTTGAACAGCTTCATTTTCGCAAGCGTTGCTTCAAGATAAAAATCTTCTATTTAAATGGAGAAATTTTTAAAGCAAAAAGATCAGATAAAACTTCAAACGTTTGAAGAAAATAAGAAAGATCAACCAATCAGATTGTTAATTGTTGGTTCAAGTGGATGTGGAAAAAAACAACTTTATTATTGAATTTTATCTACAATAGGTTGATTCCTTATTCCAATTTGTATGTTTTTAGTAAATCTTTAGAACAGGACGCCTATAAAAAATTACAAGAAAGATTTGAAAACATTGAGAAGAACTTAAGTAAGAAAATATCACATTTTTATAATGCTTCTGAGGACATAGTTCCGTTAAGCGAATGTAAACCCAATTCGTTAATCGTTTTTGATGATTGTATTTTGGAAAATCAGGACGTTATTAAGGAATATTTCGTAATGTCTCGTCACAAAAACATATCTTGTATCTATCTTTCCCAATGCTTTTCAAAGGTTGATAAACAAGTTATAAGAAATAACCTGAATATGTTGTGTATTTTTAAGCAAGATGATCACTATTCGAGAAAGATTTATAACAATTATGTGGGATCTGATATGAGTTTTAACCACTTTATTGAGTTATGTGATAAAATTTGGAAGGAAGACTACGGATTTTTAACTATTAATCTAACTTTGAAGCCTAAAAATGGTAAATATCTGAATAAATTTTCTAATATAAATGCTGCTCAGTGGTCTGACAAATCTACTTGATAAAATATTTGTTACAATTATTTTTATATTATCTTTACTTTTTATTTACATTATGAAAACAACTGAAAAACGGTAAATCTGTTCACGTTCTACGTTCACGTTCCACGTTCACGTTCATGTTTCACGTTCATGTTTCACGTTCATGTTTCACGTTCGTGTTTACGTTTCACGTTCATGTTTTACGTTCGTGTTTACGTTTCACGTTCGTGTTTCACGTTCATGTTTTACGTTTCGTGTTCACGTTTTGTGTTCACGTTTCACGTTTCGTGTTCACGTTCCACGTTCACGTTGTACGTTTCAAAATTTTCCTAAATAAATGGCGAACGTAACTTCTGAAGAAGCGAAAAAACTTGATCAAATCGAAAAGAAATTAATCAAAGAATTTAAAGAACAGATTCGAATGGATGAAGAAGAACAAGAACTTATTCAAAAAATTAATCAACCTGTAACTTCTGCAATAAAAAATGTTGAGGGCAAAATTGAAAATGTTTTAAGCGATAATCAAAATTTAATGAATTTGGTTCCAGTTGTACGACAATTTGCTGATATTTCGATACCAGAATCTGAGTTTGAATTGCCAAAATTACCATCTTCAACACCATTTAGACCTCGAATCATTGAAGAATCTACAATAGTTGAACCAATAAGTCCTGGAAACAACGGATATAATAATTGGTGAAATTGGTAAAAAATTTCTTCCTAGAGCAAAGGATGATAAATTTGGTTTGTATTGGGATAAAAAAAAGAAAAGTTTTATGATTGGAAATTTACCCGTTAATTTTGAACATAATGATATAATTATTGAAGATAAAACATATAAAGGAACTCAAGGTTTATGGAGATTATTAACAGGCACTGATGTTCCAAAAGACGGTTTATATTCTGAAGAAGACTTGAAAAAGTATACTGAAATTTTATGGAAATCTGATTCAATTTACAAAAATAATGATCCATCAACTAAGAAACCAAAGTCAAGTAAAGGTAAAAAATATCTCAATTTGATTAAACCAATTTGGGAAAAAAGAATCGAAGGATCAGGTGTGAGAAAATACAGTGATAATAAGATTGAATACAGATATATCGACGATTTGACAAAACTCGATGGAATTATTAATTATATTTATGCTCAAGAGAAGGCTGGAAACAACAATTTTTTGAACGAAAAGAAAGCGATTAAAGATTTTATTTCGAACAAACTTGATGAAATGATTGAAAAACCTGATGGAATTAAATATTTAAAACGAGTTTTGCCGGCAATAAGTTCATCTATGATTGAGGGTAGTGGACTTTTGAATGATTTTATCAACAATTTACCTTTTGAATTACACGTACCAACTTATCAGTATCTGGGGCCTGGCACAAAACTCGAAAAAAAACTAAAAAGAGGAGATACTGGTATAAATAAATTAGATCAAGCTGCTATGGAACACGATATTTTTTATGCAAAACATAGAGACACAAATTCCAGACATATCGCAGATAAAGTTTTGCAAGATAAGGCAATGGATAGATTTTTATCAAAAGATGCTAGTTTAGGTGAAAGATTTGTTGCGCTTCCAACAGCTGGAGCAATGTTTTTGAAGAGAAAACTAGGAATGAGAATCGAAGAGAACTTGAAATTTTAACTATATAAATGGAGGTGAACGTAAACTTCAGCAAAAATCAGAAAGAAAAAATAAAATCCGCTTTTAAGAAGAAAATACCCGTTAGTATTCAATTTAAAATAGATCAACTAAAAAATGGCGAAGATAAGATATTTTTAACAAATAGACAATACAATAAACTCGAAAAACATAAGAAAAACAATAAAGGAACCAGAATAGAATTTTCTTATAATCAGTTGAAAGAACTTAAAAATGGTGGACTTTTGAAAGATTTATTAGATTTTGGAGAAAATATTCCAGTTGTTAAAAATGTTGTTCCTTATGTTCGTAAAGCTGCTCCAATCGTTAAAAAGGATGTGATTCCTATTGTTCGAAACATTTTAAATTGGTTAGATAAAGAGTTGGAAGATGTTACAGGATCTGGATTAGATGAAAAAACTTTGAATTACGTGAAATCAAACATTGAAAAAAAAATTTAAACCTTTAACATTCGGAGAATTGGAAGAAATCTGCAAAAACATTAAACATTTTAGAGGAATTTTTATGCGCGATACATTACCTGAAAAAGTTAAGAAATTTGAATGTGGAATTGTGAATTTAGACTCGATTATGGGAAGTGGAACGCATTGGATTTGTTATTATAAAAATGATAAGAATGCATGTTATTTTGATTCGTATGGAAGAATTGAGGACAAACCACCTATAGAATTGATTAAATATTTGAAAAAATCAAACGTTTATTATAACGATTCTCAAATTCAAGACTACAAAGATCCCCCAATTTGTGGTCATTTATGTGTTTTTGTTTTGAATGAACTGAGTACTGGTAAAGATTTTAAAGAAGTTGTTAACAAATTATTACTTAATAAATATGGATTCACAAAATATTTTTGACGTATTTGGAACACAAATTATTCAAAATGTAGATAATAGTTTGAATTTTGATAGTTTGAGAAATGAGTTTGATAACAAGTTAGAAAATTTATTACAAAACCTTCCAGATTCAGATATGTTTGCTGTCGAGATTGAAGATTTTAAAGCAGAATATGATAACAAACTTGCAAATTTCATGAGTTCAAATGAAGTTGCTGATAAAATAAAAACATTGAAAAAAGAATTTCAAGATGGTGCAACAAAATTATTTACCAATTTAATGTCTCATATCGAAAAAGCTGATAAAATTACTGAAGCGATCAAAGTTGAAAAGAATTATGTTAGTTTGGCTAATAAGAAAAGAATTGTCGGTGTTCGACCTGGTATTGACAAACATGATGTTGTTGTTAAAGAACAAATTTTAAAACCTCTAAAATTATCAGAAAACATCGATATTGTTGATTTACATGATCCGAATGTTAAAAATGCCTTAGATTTTAAAGGAAAAAGAATTAGCGGTGTTAGTAAAGGAATTAATCCATTTGATGTTGTTGTAATGATTCAATTAGAAGATCCTATTAAAATGTTTAATGAACTAAAACAAAATTATGAGAATCATAAACAGCATGTTAAAGATTTTACAACAGAAGTCTATGAAAAACTTGATGAAAGAAGTAAAAGATCAGTAGACGATGTTGGTGAATTACTTGATAAAGTAAATAAACTAGAAGAAAACTTTAATACATATAAAAATGATGTTAATGTATTAGTTGGTGCAGTAATTAACAAAATTCTGGAAGATTTTGATACACGTTTCAATGAGAAAGTAACACATAATAATGAATTACTTAAAAGAATAGATGATCGATACTCTTTATATCTCGATAAAGTAAATAAACTAGAAGAAAACTTTAATAAATTTAAAGAAGATGTTAATAAAACTTTTGAAAATATTGATAACAGATTTAATGGAGTAGGCGGCTATGATGACTAATTTTCCTTATATAAATGGCGCTCATATATTGTGTGAGATGTAAAGAAAAAACTGCAACAAATGATATAAAATACTATGCAAACATCAATGGAGTTAAGAGAATTTCTGGAAAATGTGCTGAATGTAACGCTAAAAAGAGCCAATTTATAAAAACTTGAAATTTTTTCTTAATAAATAGAGATGGCGGGACATTACAGTGCTTTCGATCTTTTTATAATGCAACACGAAAGAGATTTGAAAAAAGAACATTGGGATGATATTTCTCAAAAATATGAATTATCCGAAGATATGATGAGATTATACGTAAACAAATTGAATTGGTATAACATTGCAAAATATCAAAATCTGTCCCCAGAGTTCATTCAAGAAAATATACATTATCAATTAAAAGATCATATGTCTGTTCTTTGTCTCTATCAACACTTGAGTATAAAATTTTTGGATGAAAATAAAGATACAGTTGATTGGAACAATATTATAGATAGCGGTTACTATCCTGTGCAAATTTTATTGAAATATGTGACCGAGATCGCAAAATTTAAGGAAGAGAATCCTGAATATGACGAAGTAGATCATTAAAAATGACTCTAATCTTTTTAATTATTTTACTAAAATTTATATCTTTTCTTATAAAACGTACATTAGATCGATGAAAAAATGATACACGATGTTTAAAATTTCTCTTATTAAATGGCGGACTACAGAAAATATGCTAGTGATATTGAAAGGGCGGAGTTTAAAAATTTCTATCCAATTAGTAAACAACATTTGAATGAACCGAATAAAAGAACTGAGTTTAATATTGATTTTGGAGATAACTTTTGCTCGTCTAACTTCCAGTTTTATATTTCTGGAACTTTAACAAAACAAGATGGTCAAGCATATCTTGGAACTGATAATGTTAGATTAATCGATAATTTTATACCGTTTTTATTTTCTAAGATTGAAGTAAGAAAACACAATAAATTGATAGAAGAAGTCGAAAACTGTGGCCAATTAAGCACAATTAAAGGAACTATTTCGTATTCAAAAAGTGATGTTATTTCTCAAACTTCTAATGGCTTTGAATCAGATTTTAAATTTGGTGTTTTTGAAGCAGCTGGAAATTTATCTCATTTTGGATTAGGATTTTTTGAAAATGTTACTATTCCGATCTATAAAGGAGGATTTTATCTAAGTTTTATAAGAGCAGAAGACGATGATGTGATTCTGAAGACTGCAACTGGAAATGTTATGCCTGTTGATGGAAAAATAACAATTACAGATTTTTTTATTAGAGTTCCAATGATTGATTATAAAATCACGAGTAAAATAAGGTTGATTGATGAAATTACAAAAAGTCAAAACATTATGTTTAATTTTCTAGATTGGCAATGTATTGAACAAAAAGGTATTTCCGGAACAACTTATTCGTTCGATATCACAAATATTTATAGAAATATCTTCAATCCCAAGTTCGTTATCATAGGTTTTCAAACAGATAGACAGAATAATCAAGAAAAAAATCCTTCAAAGTTTGATAGTTTGGATGTAAAACATATCAGAGTAAAATTGAACGGTTCTTATTATCCAGATGAATTACAAAATTTAAACATTTCCGGAGGTCTTTTCAGAATCATGTATCAGATGTATCAAGATTTTAAGAAAGTTTACTGTAATAATAAGGAAATGTATTACAATCCTAAAGAATTTTTAGCGAATAGACCTATTTATGTCATTGATACAACAAAGAGTTTGACAAATATTTCTGGTTCAAAGAACGATATAATTATCAATATGGATTTTCAAAAAGCTGTTACAAACGCGATTTGTTATGTTGTTGTTGTCTCTGAGAAATTTTTAGCCTATGATGTGATTAAGAACGATATTAGAGAAATTCAGTAGTTAATGATGTTCATATTATTCTCTTTCATTCCTCCTAATACTTCAAAAATATACTCTTTCGCTGATGAAAAATCTCGATTTCTTCCGTAATAATCTTTGTAATCATAGACAAAATATCCTAAATAGTTGTACAATAGAATGAAATTATTTCTATTTATCTCTGTTGTAGAAATGTAAACATAAACATTTGTGCTGAAAAATTTATATCTTGGTAGACTTAGTTCCATAATCTCCATTTATAAAAAAATCTTTTAGTTTAAATGGAAGAGTATAATGCCAACTGTTACAAGTGTTCTAATAGAGGAGAAATTATCGATAAAAGATATTTAGTTTGTAGAGATTGTAATTTAATTTTGTACGAAAGACCTAAACCTAAGAAATTTCGAAATAAACTAACACATTTGAATAATCTGCTTATGAAATTACAATACGGAGACAAGAAGCAAACAAAATTTGTTACAGAATTTAGAAAACAGAATAAAAATTTTTACTTATCTCTTGGAACCATTGACAAAATTATTTTCCTTTTCAAAGAATACATTAGGTTTGTAGGTATCGATACACACGTTTATTATGAAAAGATTTTACCTATAATCTTTCACTATTTGGATATTGAATTTGATTACGATTTTAAGCCTGAAATCTTTGATGATTTTATAGTACATTTGGAGAAATTAAACGAAGAACCTCGTGAAAAGAATGCGGTTTTACTCACATTCTCCCCGACTTCTCGAGTGATTGTTAGCAAATTTCATTTTTTCCGTCTTTAAATTTTTTCTATTTAAATGGAGTTCTTGAAAGAGTTAAATGATATTGGAGAATGTAAGTTTAAAGAGTATAAGAAGTTAAATGAATTGGAAGAAAGGAAGAAACATAGAATCTTGAATTTGGAGAAAATGAAAGATAAATTCGGGTTTACAATAATTGCCGAGTTGGAAGATTGTAAAGTACACTTGCCGAACAGATTTTTGACTGTTTTGGATGAGAAAAAGATTAAAGAATTAAACAAAAATGAAAAATTACACTTGGTTGTTACTGGAAAGAAGACTATTAAAGATAAAGAAATTATAACAATTAACTTTGTAGAATAAAGTCTTAACTCTAAAACTTGCAGTCCCTCCCCACGTCATAGTACTGTTTTGATAACCATAGTTGGTGTCTTTCTTCATAGGAATCACATGGAATATTATCTACAGTAATACCTTTTGTTTCACACAAAATGTGGCTATATTCTATAAGAAAAATTCTATAATGCTCTTTAATGAATTGTGTTGATAAATCTTGATACTCACAAAAATTCCTAAGAAATTCATCAATTAAGTCTTGATTATCTTGAAAGAACGTATAATATGGGAAAAATGTCATAAAAAAAACGATGAAAACTCTGTTTGTTTTATTTTTTACTTTCTTTTCAATATCTTTCGTAATTATATTAAATATGTAATCCCTTACTTTTTTAGTTTTTTGCCGATAGTAAAACACTCCATTAGACGTTTTTTCTGCAAAAGACTTTACAAGTTCTTTGAATTCTGTATCATTTAAGGAAAGTATCAACTGTTCTTTAAAATGTTTTGGTAATTCGTTGAACTCGTTAAAATTGTCTTTCTTTGTAAGTTTTTGAAATGCTAGAAACTGAAGAGAGCTTGGTGAGTTCATGTTGTTTATTTAGTAGAAAAGTTTTTTATTAAAGTACAGTATGTTTTTAGTAAAAATGTTTTAAATTGATTAAATTTTATTAAGATTTCGAAGATTTTTCCTTTATTCGTAGCAGATTTGACAACATTTTACAAAGCACAGCTTAAGAAAGTAGAAGCAAACAGCTGTAGATTTGGTTAATTTTTCATTCCACAGAGTAGATAGTAATGTACCGATCGCTTTTGGAGACGAACGACTGTAGATTCGGTTAATTTTTCATTGAGATTTGCTGTGTTATTTCTCAGCTTCCTTTATGGTACATTGAACAGTATTTTACATTGCTTTTCGGTCGGCTCCGAAAGTGCGCCAGGAACCCCATATTACTATCTACTTGTATAGTTACTTATGCTTTGGCAACCTAAATATTTATAGTCCACAATTCTCAACCAGTTTGTTAAGTTCCGGACACGTTTACACTCTTCTTAACCCACCAAATTATAATAAGTTTACAGGATTTAATTAAATGTGTTTTGTACTAGAAGTATTAATATAAAAGCTATGTAAATTGAGCAATTCAAATATTTTACTCTAACTTGTTTTCAATATAACAGTAATAAAGTTTTAAGTACAAAACCTTTATATCTTAAGGTTTTTATGATACATAACATTATTCTTATAAAAAATTTATTTATATGACAAGGTCCAACTGCTGAATTCAGATAACAGAAGTGTTTATTAAAATACCGCTATCTTTAACGTAAAAAGAAATATTGCTTGAACTAATTAAGAAAGATTATGTGTAGTAAAATAAAAACAATGCAACACTTTTACGATAGTGACGTGAATAAACAAATATAGATAAACGACCATGATCATTTTTCATCGTTTAACTACCATGTTATGTCACTTGTACGTCCTATCCCCAGCAAACATGTACGAAATTACCAACATTCTGGCATTATTCAATTAGTTACTGTTTTCAAACAGTCACAATGTCTACCGAATATATGACTGTCTTTAATGTAATACTCCATTTCAGCTCTAATTAGTTGCCATGAAAATTCTTTGAATATTGAGAAACGTTTTACGGCCAGAAAACTCCTGAATGTTATCGTAAATTGTTAACATTAACAGCAAAGATAAACTTTCACTGTTCAAAAAGGATTCCTACCCCAAACATCTCCAAACCATTATCATAAGGATTATTTCCCTAACACATTATCCTCTATGTCAGAATATACTAGAAGTCATTTTTGACAAATTACTTTTTAGTAATCTTTTTTTGATTAATAAGTGCCTTTATATATTAACTTCATGTGTAGTGTTATGTTGAATATTTAGTAAACAACAAGAATGTATTTAAATAGCAATGTTGTTTGTTATGGTTTATCTATGTTTAGATGTTTTGTAATATTCCTTTCAAATTGTTAAGACTTCCTTTTGAATTGCATATAAACTAGCATAAATGGTTGGCAATTTCAAAATCATGGATATTGATGATTATGATAATGAGTTATTCAAAGTTATAAAATAAAATAAAATGTAAAGTGATAAAAACTGAGATACCTATATAGGATTATTAATTTTTTTTAACCGTTGACCATAAAAGATCCGTTCCGCCAGGTTGTGGATTTAGAAACCTAGTAATTAAGGATGTTTAAAAAAGATAAATCGTTCATTTTCGTTACTTTTATAATTTATTGTTTTATATCGTTTTAGAGCGGTTTTACTGTTGTGTAATGACATAACTGTTCAAGAGTGGGTCTTTTAATTCCGTTTGTAATAAATACAAATATAATAATACATGAGTTATAGTAAAATCAATAGACACATTTCAAATTTATACAAATATATTTAGTATAGAGTTATACAAAATAAGTTGGGTAGTCTTTGATATACAGGGTGTACATAAGTCCTGATGTCTGATGGCTATATTCTTTCAATGCAAAACATGCATACTTATAGTATATATTCTGTAAGGTTTTATGTCTAGATTAAAATTTAATTTTAAGGATGTGAAATATTAAAGTGTATTATGAGCATGGGCTGTTGTGAGATGATTTAAGTAGTAAGTTTCGATTGGCAATACAATACATCAAATGAACCTACAAATATTTTATTTATAGTACCATGTCATTATATTGATTTAATTCTTAAAAAACAATGGATAACATCAACAGACATATTGAATACAAAAGTTTTAATACCAATCATGAGTTATGTTTCATTGATTTTTTCTCTAACATTTATTAGTTAAACATCATAGTAAATTTTGTATTCATTTAATAAATATGACGTATTTATGAACTAAATGTGAGAAAAATTTCTTTTAAAATATCTAAACATGTACATAAATTTACATTATTAAAACAAATGAGTGACTTTTCCAAATTAAGAACATTTAAATAAAAACATATGGAATAGAAAAATATGAATTTCAATATCAAACTATTAATTTGTTTTCTACACACGATAATCTTTTTCTTTTATTAACTTTAGTTACAGGTACTTTGGAATTTTTTATGAAACATCTTAAAATGATTAATGAAACCATGATATATAATATTATGTTCCTAAAATGAAATACAAGATTTTCTTAACTTACATTTTGTTTGCACTTGACACTATTCCGCCTAAAAGATTTTTTTCCACACACAACACTCGCACTCGCACTCCCGAACGTTGCCTTCTGAATCGACGCCCAGACTTCCTCCATCTCCCTCGTTGTTCCTGATTTCTGATGTTGCCCCCGCCAGCTCTCATGACCATGCCTCTGCCAAATCTTTCCATCGTAATTGGTGAGTACCAATATTTTTATATCAGTATGGATATCTCTTACATAGTCGTATGAATTTTATAAATAAGCATTTCCTCTGCTTAAACAAGCATTTCTTGTTTGTTCATCATCGGTGTCTGGGCGGATGTGCGTATCCACTTACATCAGGAGGATATTTCTTTCGAATTTTAATATCCTAAGACGTCCTATCCAGCAACTATCTGCTAATAAGTATGTCTTACAATTGATCCAATTTTATATATATACAATAATGGAATACATTTTATATTCCTAGTCGGTTGCTGAATTTTAATATGTATTGAAACTAACTTAATACGTAACAACATCGTGATCAGAAAAAGGTTACTTTTAAGTTTTTTTTCTGTAAAACATACGTAAGGTGTTTGTTTGTATTTATTACTTTTTTAATATCATCTCACGGCTTTTAATTATCTAAATCATTTATATACTTTTTAGGTTTTACAGTTTTACTATATATCGAATATTGTCTTATACCTGAGGTTCATGCTCCTCTTATGCCTCTCGTTTTAAATGCTTTTTATAAGGGTATAAGTAATTACTTAATTATATTTATCTTCTCTTTATATTCTTTACTTACTATAGCTTAAGTTCACATTTTCTTACAAGTAAGGACTTATTTACTTTATCCATATAGGTATGGCCGTTTTTACAACAAATAAAGAGAGCTAATTCAAAATGGATTGTAAGGCTAGAAATAATACACGTACACTCACAGTGGCCCAAATTTTGTTTGTATATATGTGTGATGTGTTGATAATAAAGATAGGGTAAAACCTACAAAGCAACAGGTACAATTGTTTATGTGCTTTCCTGACAATTTGATATATTTTTGGATTAATTCTAAGTAATTAATATTCTGTCATCCATTCCATCATCAAAAACACCAAATGTTATTTAGATTTTTAAAATAGTGAATTTAGTTGCCAGTGACAGTTTTTCTTTCACTAACTCAAGGAGAACAGCAGTTGGAAACTCGTTTAGCTTTAGGAGATTTTACGTTCCGGCTGACAACACTTGTTGTCATCACTGAAGTGTGTTACTTTGTAAGGGAAACGCGTCATAATTAAAAACTAGAACTATGGGTGCTTTATAAGGTCTGCAATAATTTTAAAAGGGATTTACTACTAGTTAAGAATATTAATAATTTTACGATATATTTATTATAAAAATGTTAAATATGTGATTAAAACAAGTGTACATTATTGAAGTATGTTGAGGTGTGCATCCATACAGGCTTCTCCCTTCAGTATCCCGAAAAGCTTTCGACATACAGGACACACCAAATTTAATCTTTAATATGAAGCATTAATTGTCTAATATTATGCAGTAAAGGGTGTTTGTTGAATAGTAAGGCTCAGCTGAGAGTTGCGATTACACTATATCCTTTAGATCGGATCAGGCGCCTTTGATAGAAGTAGGATTCTAAGATCCGATGTCTGTATTCTTGATCAGAGCAATAATTCTAACTCAATTATTCCGAAAATATTCATTCATTACCCAAAATATTGTTGCACGCTTTAAAGCTGAAACAAGGATAGTTTACTTTGTGAATCCTGTTAGCTGAAGACTTAGCAAACTATTCTTTAATATTGTTCAACCTCCAAGGATATAATTCGAGACCTAACCCCCATATCATTAATTTAACCAATATTGTAATTCCCCATATTTTAAGTTATAAGTCACTTAACTTCAGGTTATTGAAATATACTCACTCCTCAATCATTAGCAACTCTTGGTCATGGAAGAGCGCCTGAATGATTGGCTTAAGAAACTATTGGGATGCATGGAAACCATTGGTTTCTTTGCTGCACATTAGTGACGGCTAGATCTTCCTACCGATCTGCTCTTCAGGGTAGAGGCTCTTGTTACAATGTCACTTATGCAGTCAACATAAAAACTAGGCTAAATGGCAAATTAGAATAACTGGTTCATTTTCAGCGAACTGCTGCACAATATAAGTAAACTGGACAAAATGCTATTATTTAATTATAAAAAGTCCAATCATTGCTAGTTTTATAAGAGCTGGCGAATATGTATTTGAACATATGTAATATTTATGAACATAATGTACTAAGGACCATCTAGCGTACAAATTTAAAAGCTCGTTTGGATTTAAACGATATAAACATTTGAAGGTATGACGTTTTTGACTATTCACAAATTTTATAAATTTCAATTCAGTATTCAGATTCATAAATTTAAACGTATGTCCAATGAATGTAAATTGCTAAATTACCTATTGCAATGTGTAAATGTAAACAATTCTCCATCCCTGTGTCAATACGATTGACTCATCTTCTTTAACTTGGTATGGATATATCCACAAGTAAATTAGTAGGTAAATCTCAAATTTAAACGGGAGACTTGGATCCCTAGAATCAATGGTGCGTATGTAAACATGAAGCTTCTGGGAATGTTTCAAGTATATTGTTTCAGTTGTTCTTCAGGTATTATAACAATATACAGACAGACAGATTTCCAACTGTCAGCCAATAAGCAAGGGTAAAGTGATTAAAATTACTGATTTACAAAATGGTTATGTCTAAGACTGAAATACCAATCTAACCTTTATTAAGGGAAGAGTACATTAAACCTTTTTTCCATGTAACATGGCTTGTAGAAGATGCAAGCAAATTGTTAATTCTACCGCACATTTTGGCCTTGAGACCAGACAGAAAAGACATTATTTATAACCACACAGCATGCATAGAGAAATTATTATAACATCCCTCTAAGTGATATTTTTGACGACTCAGCCTAATGCTATATTTGGACATGCATCTTTACAAAACTCATTTTTTACTACCCATAAATTGAGTATTTTGTAAAAATTTAGGACTAGAGAATATAAGTTTTCTCGAGATAACTCACCACATGATATATTCACATTTTCTTTATTTAGTTCTGTTTATATATCTGTGTTTTAAATAACTAATGTCTACACACTAAGTTACCATGTTTAAGTACTGATGTATTTGGTGTACACATGTTACTATTTCACATACAAAAATACTTTAAGGCTCTACTCAGTTGTTTACAAACTCTTTTACAGTGCGATTTTCTCTTTCCCTTCATGATTACTTAAAAGGTATATTTAAAAATTTATTCTTTTAGAGCTTTATCGTTTGCGAAATCTCAGCCAATCACTATGCGCAATGTGAATAAAAAAATCGAACTTATATGTTGAATACACGAAACCGTGTAACCGTGTTATCTTCCATTGAAATAACACCAAAGAAACATTGTTTAAGTTATGCTGAATTATAAAACAATTTCAGATATAAAAGTTACTTTTTTGAAAACACTTCTCTAATAGTTTTCTACGTGGAATCGTAATTCACGAACTATCGAAATACAATTAAGTGCTTAGACACTTTTTCTCGTGTGGAGAATAACGGTTTTTATGATACTGGATACACATTTATAAAGTTTTTTTTAAATAATAACTAACATGTTTATACCGTTAATATTATTTATACCGTTAATATTACGTATCAAACTCATCTAATTTGTGTGCTAAACAATAACAAAGTATGAGGTTAACACAGTAAAAAAAAATAATTTTAAGCCACCTGTTTCTCCATATAACTGTTAAAAAGGTATAACAAAGATTATATTCTGTGACCAACGTAAGTTAAAAATAGCTGTTATTTTTGTAACATGATTATTCGTTCGTTATTCTAGTGAATATATTTGTACGACAATTCACAGTTTTCTTAGTTTCGTACCTGTTAGAATAAATTAGTTAAAAATATAAATTCGTTTCTAAATATTTATTAATGGACGATACGAGTACAATAGTTACACGCTATATACTAGAGTAGAGTCTATTAGTTAACGTGTAGTGTACTGGGCAACACATGTCCCTTCTAAATCACTTTAGATATCACTGAGCCCAGAATCAATCAGTTCCCTATTTCTCCGTGAGGATGCAACTGTAACAGTCCTTTGATCTTCCCGTTTGTTATACTACATTCTCCTGTCAGTTATACCGAATCCTTCTGCTGTTACTTGTGGTCACTAGCATATATTAACGTATATAACGTCTAGCATCTCTTTCAGGATTTTTGATAAACTTAATATATCTCAGTTACATATATACTTAATAGACTCTCATGCAACACAATAGTTCTTACGAATGATAGATTTGGGAGAAGTAGATATATATTGTGGCAACTGAAAAATGTATATAGTAGGACGTATAATTATGTAATGACATTTTGAAACCTAGTGATGAACCTAGCAATGCAATAAATTTAGCCAATATGCATGAATATAGGAACAACTGTTGTACTAATTTTTAAATTGTCGATTTTTTTGTACAGTCCTTGTATCCAAAATCGACGGTGCATTTTAATGCCAAATAAGAAATTTCAATTGTATAGTTTATTTCATCTTCATGGAAGATATAATGAGATTACCAATATGAAAAAAAAAAAAAAATATATCAATACATCCCACAGCAGAAAAAACAATTGTGTCAGCATACTAAACGATAGACTTTTATGACGCTCAGGGTACTACACTATTTGATTTGGACATGTACTAAGTATCATAGAAATCAATGTTGTTTATATATAAATAAGGTTTAACTCAACATTTAAATTATAAAGATAAAATCTTTCTCTGGTTATCTTTCTAAGTGGTATCTTCATTTAATGATGTTTCATTGAAGTGTTTAAGTAAAAAAAAGTTGAGCTGAGGTCGCGAGAGTAATAAAAAGCAAGAAAGTGCTAAAATCACATCTTTTAACTGAATTTTAATGTCGAATTTCCACTATATTAGCCTATTTTAATTTAATTCAATGAGAAATATCATATGTTAAAATGTCATACAATTGTATAGTCTTTGTTTATTAATTTATCTATTTAGAATTGTTTTAGTTGCCATCATACGGGCATTACTCATTGTGAAGATATTACTTACAAATTTAAGAAAAACCCTTTTTATCAATATTAAATTTCTTTGTTTTCTACTGTACAAACATATAGAGATACACACTGACCTACAGACAATAAGTGCTTAAAATATCCCTATTTATTGTAGTTTAAAATGATTGGGTATGAAACATTCCGTTCTGTAATACTAGTTTATCTTTTTTCTGCACTCTCCATCATAAACTGACGAATTAAGTGTTATGCATCTTTCTTTATTACATTAAACTTTTAAAATACTACTTGTCTTTTATAATGAACATCATCAATGCATATTAGTGTTCATATGTAAGTAACTTTTAATTGATCCTTAATTTCCTAGATACAAAATAAACACTCATAAATCTATGAAGTACGAGCTCGTTGAGCGGGGATGTAAAGTATGTCAGGATAAGAGAGTAATATTAACGCCATAAATCTACAACCACACAGAGTTTATTGGACACTCGAGGGCACTCGTGGGCAGTCTTTGCTTCGCATGAACCCTTACATGTCAGTACTTTTCAAACTCTTCATGTCCTAAAGGAATACCCATAGCGAAGGTGTAATATTAAAATCCGAATTTACATAACTATATATTTGTTATATATTGATATTAGGAAAGATATTAAAAGAATTGTTTCTTTTTAGACTTACGTAATTGCAGTCAGAGAAATGTATTTCCGCGTATGAAACTTAAACGTAAACCACGGGGCTACGCCCAAATGGACTTGAAAGTAGCGAACATTCTCATCGCGGCCTCTAAAGTTTTGAAGTATTAAGTAAAGGGCACTTGTGATGTAATCAATTATTCCTTGTAAATGCTTTTTATTATTTTCAATTTGTTTACATTTATATTGTGTATATTTTCAAATGAATAACAATTATTTGTTCACCTCTTTGAATTTCTGCAACTAGCTAAGCTAAGTACTCATGTACTTTCAAAATTATCTGAAATATAAGATGGTCCAAATTTTACTCTTTTTGAAGCAGCCTGTAAAAATTACGCTAGATGAGAGTTCGCTATACTGTGCTTTTGAACTAATCTACCAATTCCAGCTCTATGTTCTAAAAAATGCTTTTAATTTTATAAATAAAAAAAGGTATTGTCTCGGTTAATTTACTTGAAACAAAATTTTTTACAAATATTAAGTATTATATGAAAGATTATGTTACTACCTAACTATTACTATAAATTCTTGATGGTGGAAAAAAGAAGATTCAAGTGTGGAATTAAACATACTAAGAACAAAATAAATTAAAATGGCGATAACTATACTCTTTTTGACGTATTTTCTTGATCGCAGCAACAAGGCTAACTTGGAAATATAATTCACTCGAACCAGCAGTGGCAATACACATGCAATGCCTACTAAATTGTGTGCAAATTGGGTAACGGCTAGAAGTGTAAATATAAGAGAGAATGTAATATAACTTTTGCTTTACATTTAAACACTGTTATGAAATCTAATTTACTTGTCTTTTAACAAAAGAAGGCTTCTCAAAGATGTGTATGTATACATAGTTCCTAAATCGGGAAAGGGCTAAAATCACCTATGGAAAAAATACTAACATAAACGTAAGTTAAAATGGTTATAAATTTAAAATGTAACATATTTTCTTGATATTTGGAACAAGGCAAAGTCAACAATGGTGTCAGAAATATAAATAACTCTAACCAAAAGATCTCATGCAGGTAAAAACCCTACGAAATTGAGTGTGAATTTGAGGATAACTGTTACCTTATTAGAAAAGCTAGTTAGTTTCAAAAACGAATAAAATAAAAATAAAGTATTCTTTAATTTTGTAAAATTATATAAAATGTTATGAACTACAAGATAAAACCGATTTTCCACCTGAAGTCAAATTATTTAGGCCTACAAATCCTGGTAAATATCATGGGACTCTCCAACAACAAACACGACAACCTATTGTTATAAGGGATTTCATTTTGTTATAGATATACAGGTATACGAAAAATACCCACCTTTGATGTTTATGAAAACACGTTCAGTTAAACATCATTTCGCTTCTTATACGACTAAAACGCAAAAGATATATTTAAATTTAAGGAGAAATATACTGAAATAATGCATTTTATGAGTGGTTTGCCAACGCAGTATTAATCAAGAATATTTAAGAATCTATTTACTTATAAACTTAACATGCATTTCATAACGAAAATGTTTTAAGTATTGTAAGCAATTCTTTTAGAGTTATATATACCTCATATCAGGAAACACTTCAATTTATTAGACATAAATGATGGAGAACTCGGAAATGCAATGACTTCAAATAAGGCAGAAGCGACGCGACATGGCGCCAGGCCATCCAATCACTTGGAAAGGTCAACCACTTTCCGCCTGTGGCTTTAAATCAATCGAGACGCTGGTGGCGGATATAATGTTCATGAAGTTTTGTTCCATCCACTAAGGAATTAATGTTTCTGTTATAACATTGTTATCTAGTATAACATTAGACCCTTAGAATATCCAGTACATAATTAAAAACGCGGTCCTATTTATGACCGATTACTAATATTGATGACAGATTAAGTTAAAGTTTAAGTTACAAATTACATAATGTTATCGTATTAAATTCAATAAAAAAAGAATTCAAATAAAATGGTAGTCTACTTGTGTAGTAAGAATACGTTAAGCTTTAAGTAAAAAATCTAAACAACTTATTATTTATAGATATTCATTTATAGCTATTTTTAGCGTAATTACTGTATAACATAGAGATGTAGACACATGTTACTGTATTATCAAATAATTATAGCTCGTGACGATAATGCAAAACTCTCCATGGTTCAAAGGAAACATTAGTACCGATCATGTTTATACAAAATAAGAAACCCAGCTGACATTGACCCTCTCCCTCAACATCATATCACAATAGTCGACTATTTTAACCTAACCAAAATGGACATGGCTCGTCATGGCCTGTAGATACAACGACAGCTGTTATTGCCATCAACTGAACGAGATATTGTGAGATGAAAATAACATAAATTTCATTGTTTCTATTATATTAAATGCCATTTTTATATTATATTTTCATATGTTTACTTTATATAGTATTGCTACCTACTATGTGTAGATTTCATTGTACTAGCCTATTTCTCAGTGTTGTACATTTCTATTCCCATATAACTTATACGCAATAAATATCTTTGGTTATGTTACTTAGCTCGTTGTAAACCTCATTTTGCCAAGGGTATTTGTTTATGTTTATTTATTTATTTATCAACGGTAATATACCATTTTACAGATAAGGATATCAAGATGACAATTCAAAATTATAGAAAAACAATACAAAGGTATCAATAAAGAACAAAACAATAAAATATTGCAAGCACGTCAACCAACAACAAGCTAAATCAATAAACAAACTTAATAAACTAAAACAACAATTCAATAACCAAGCAATGATTTTTTTTTTTTTTTTTTTTGGTCAACCAACAATAAGCTAATTCAATAGGCAAACTTAATAAACTAAATCAACAATTCAATAAATAGAGGTAATACGAGGAAAACAGTATAAATAATAACAATAACAGTTTAACAATAATAGCAATAGCTAACATAACAATGACAAGAAACAACGATAACATACATAAACATAAAACAATAAGTAAGCTCGAGATATAATTTATTTATTTATATAGGAGAACTCCATTCCGGAAAACAAACATTCACTGGGGAACCCGACTCTGGAAGACTCCTCTGATCACAGATTGGCTGTCATCAAAGAACTCGAACTGGCGACACAGCTGATTGCCCAGTCGATGCAAACGTGGAAGAGGGCCGTGCATGATGTAGTTGGTGGGGTGCGACCGACTAAAAAACAGGTTACATGAGCGGGTCAGTCTTGAAGCTCGCAGATCAATGCGACAGAGTAGGTCAGGACAATCGACCGTGCCACGAAGAACTCCCCATAGGAAAAGAACATCAGCCTGTTGCCTTCCAGTAGACAGAGGGAGAAGTCCATGAGAGGCCTCAACTAGATCAATGGGTACATCAAAATAGTTGTGACCCAGCCTAACACCGACAGCTCGGACGAAGCGTCGCTGGATCCTGTCTAGACGTTCAATGTGATTGTGCTGATAAGGAGACCAGACAACAGAACAGTATTCAAGTATACTCCTTACCAAGGACTTATATAGGATATTCAACGCCACAATGCCAAGACCACTCCTTGAAGGTCATGAAGTTGAGCATTCGTAGGGCTTTGCCGCAGATAAAATCAATATGCTTATCAGGGCTAAAATCTGCAGAGAAGACGACACCCAGATCACGGACGATTGTACCTCGAGATAGTACAGTTCCATTGAGCACGTAGTCAGATACCACAAGAGGTTGGGCAGAGCGAGTGAAAGAAACCAATGAACATTTGGTGGCATTTATGCTCATAGCGTTAGTGATGCACCAGTTCTCAATTAAGCATAGGTTCATCTGCAGTCTCTCAGTGTCAGAAGGATCCCTAACAGCACGGGAAGACCTTAAAATCATCCGCAAACATTAGGCAGTCAACATTTAATGACTTGACCAAGTCATTAATATAGAGATTGAAGAGAAAGGGGCCCAGGCGTGACCCCTGAGGGACGCCAGAAGTGGCGGTGAAAGGTCTTGACAGGGCGCCAGCGAAACTAACTAGGAAAGTTCTATCATTTAAGTAGGAATGAAACAAAGAAAGTAGGCTACCACATATACCATAACCGTGAAGTTTGGCCAGAAGCTGCCCATGACTGATAGCAGCAAAAGCTTTGCTAAAATCAATATAAACACTATCGACCTGGACGCCACTCGAGAAGGCAGACAAAATGTAATCCACATAAACAACCAAGTTGCTAACTGTTGACCTACCCCGGACAAAGCCATGTTGCTGCGGCGCTATGATATTTTTGAATTGGAAGCTCACATAGTCAAGAACTAAGCTTTCGAAAATCTTCCCCAGAACTGGCTGAATAGCAATAGGTCGGTAATTGTGGACATCAGAAGGATCAGACGACTTATGAATCGGCACAATAGAACAGCTCTTAAGTCCATCAGGGAATATACCATCCTCAAGTAATCTATTGAAGATGACTGTAAGTTGAGGCGCAATAATGGGAGCACAGAAGCGCAAGACGGATGGAGGAATCAAGTCAGGCCCAGTTCCCCTGGAAGTGTCCAATGAAGAAAGTTTTCTCTCCACATCCTCAACCCCAAACGAACAAGACGACATATTGATCTGGGTAGATAGGTAGAGAAGTCAAACTGAGGGATGAGGTCAGGCGAAGGTCTATATACGGATGCAAAATAATCAGCAAATAGGTTACATATACCCTCAGGACTAGATTCACGTTGATCATCCGAGAAATATTCATTTGCTCTGGTAGACTCAGATTTCAAGTTCCTGACAAAACTCCAGAAAGCCTTGAAATTTAGGGGAATAGAGTTGTTAACTCGCTCCATGTATGTTGCATGGCAAAGGTCACTCAGCTTCTTACAATGGTGTCGGGCCCTCTGGAATTATAAATAATGCCCATAGTTACCAGTAGCCTTGTATTTTCTGTGCAAGATCTTTTTGCACACGACAGCACTCCTCAACTTAGGAGAAACCCATGATGGAAATCTACACACACCGCCTCTCTTCAACGGAGTATGCTTCAGAACAATATCATGAATGGTCTTTTGAAACTTATCGAAAAAATCATGACTATCAGGTATATGATAAAACACCTCACCACAGCAATGTTTATTCTTGTGTATTATTATTGTATGTTTATTCTATTGTCCAACATACAAGTGCTAACCTATTTATTTAGTGTCAGATTTATAAGCCTCACACGTCATGTTAATTGTAAGCAAACATTTTATTAAAGAACAATCCACTATTAGGCTATAATATATGTTTGGTAGGCTATTGAGCTATTAGCAGTTTTAAACCTTTCATAAAACCAAAAATATATATATCAGTTAAATTGTAATCAAACAAATACCATCTCATACTACTAAGGCCTTAAAGCTCTAATATACAAGATATTTATATAAATAAACTACGTTAATGTTTAATATCCAAAAATATAAAGGCAGCTCAAGTATACAGCAATTAATTCAGCACACAAACCAGCAATCCATTACTAATTTTATTAAAAGTACAATAATTAAATAAGTGCCTTGATTGTAATCAATGTGTAAAGAAACGTCTAGGCTACTAACTTTTTATTTTGTGTATTTATTTTAGTACACGATCAAAACACAATAATAATCACTTCGGCCAAATTAAATGACAACAATTATTGTTAACAAAAGAAATTACAATTTGCTAATGCAAAGGTAAATTTGCAATTTAAAATTACTACAAAAGTCAACTTACCATTGAATCATTAAAATGATAGGGTATGTCAAAGCAATTGAAATTTGTTTACGTATAAATATAGATATTTTTTTCTTTTAAAATATTCACTAACAGGCTACATATTGAATTAAGATTGGAGAATAATAAGCACATTCAGTATTATTAAAATGCAACATGTTAAACGTATACGTTCTACCCATTAAAATACTCATAGCGATATAAACGTATGATAATAAACAAAAATATAACAATAAAAATAACCTTATCAAAATTTGAATTTACCACAATTATTAGACATTAAACATAACCAAAATCAAACAATAACGATACCAAAAAACAAAAACATTCCGCACATAAAAACTTTCACAGGTAACATAGTCTTGGAAACAACCTTTGACATCTAAATTGCGTAAAAATTAATATTTTTGTAGTAACCACGCATACACAAGTATCTTAAATAAATAGAAATAGTTTTCATTGTCGATATGTTTTATAAAGTGAGAACAATACATCCTGTTTGTCTCTCTCAAAAAATGCTTCCATTATACGGAACGTTAAGCCTATTTGTGTTCCTCAGACCTAGTTGAGTCATTTATAAATATTAGGTTTAAAATTCAGGGTTTTCAAAATAAGTAATTAAAATCGAAAATCTGTAGAACACTCTTGGGCCCAACGTATTAGCCTTTCTAAATATAAGTGTCCCACGGTTGAGTCACTCATTCAATGCTTTATATACACTTAGAACTTAAGCATCTATGCTGATCATATTTATAATTCTATAGAATGGTGCTATATGTGAATGAATTTGTATCTATATTTTCTCGGTTTAATTTCTCCATATTATCTGCGTAACCCCTAATCTTTACTAAACATACAGATTTAAATAATTTATTCATATAAATTTTGGCCAAAACTGGCCCCAAATTACTAATTACTTGTATTATTTGTAGCAATGACTCGATTTATATTCACCTAGATAGTATGCTTTTTTAACTGCAATTTATCTATTGCTTAAACCATGTGAGATGTTTGCCGAATACACTATTTTAGAGTTTTTAGCATGTTATCGTAGTCTATAGTATCAAAGGCCTTTGACTGATCTAGAAGAATGAACTTTAAGTGACATCCTTTGTTACGTTATCTGGTGACATAATCTCCAAAAATTCTCTACGTTCTCTTTTCTTTTTGGAAAGAAAATTGGCACACACTGGTTATAATATTTTCAAATGAAAAATTATTTATTTTTCTATGAATTTTTATTTATGAGAAAATTTAATATATTTGAAAATAGGAAGGTAATTTTCAAAGATTTCCTTTGATCCCTTCTTAAACACTGATCCAACTTTTGAAGTTTTGAAGTTTTGTACCTGTGGCTAATGATAGTTTAATGAATTTATTAAAATTAGAGCTGTGCTTAAAATAGTTTTATGTCTTTAAACCAAATTTTATCTATATCCGGCGCCTTTCTCAAAACACAGCTATTAATAATAGATTTAGTTAAACTTATTGATGCTTTAGAAATATAAAAACTTTGGTTTATAAATAGGTTTCATGAGTAAGTTTTTCGTTCTTTATTATTAGATGCATGTTTTGTTTCATTAATAGCAGTATCAAAGTGATTAGCGAAAAACATTAGCTGTGTTAAATAATTGGGCTCTCGTGAAATTCATAATATGTGTATCTACATTCTTGTTTTCTAAAACTTCCTAGTAATTTATTTACACCAAAGCAATGCTTTTGAGCTTTATAAACACGCATATATATATATATATTATATATATATATATATATATTATATATATACTATAATATCATATAGATATATATATATATATATATAAAGTCTATATATATAAAAATGAATGTTTGTATGTTTGTCCTTTATGGAATCGTGAACTATTGGACCGATCATGATGAAAATTTGTACGTATATGTATTTTTCCACGGAGAAGGTTTATAAGCTATGCCCATCCCTTTCCCGATTCAGGATTCCGCCCCACTGGTTACAGAAATACCCATAAGAAATGCATTGCAGCAAACATATGTTAACGTCTTTTCAAATTTTTAATCAGCTGTTCTTTGTAAACATATATTACACTTATAGTTTTAAAGCATAGAGTAAGCTTAAGAGAAACGACAAATTTTGTTTAAACTGTTTTTGCAATCACTGTTAAACATAGACTTTACTATCCAGATAATACAATTCAAATTTGACGTAAAAATTCACCTTTAACTGCAATATTTATTTAATATAAACCATGCTCATGCTTGATCAGAAGAGTAATGCAGATATCATAATTACTATCTTACGTTGGCTACAAATATAAAGAATGTTATAAAATCAACCTTAGTTGTTTTTTTTGACAGAAGTATGGTTCTCAAAACTCCGTGTGTACATATTCTCTCGATCGAGACAACAAAGCAAGCTCAATCGTGGCATCGGAGATATAACTAATTTAATCTAAAATTTATTATAGTAAAAAAAAAAAATTACTAAGTAATATAAGGACTTCGGTTCTTAAGATTTGCGTGCGAAGCCGTGGGTAACAGCTAGATAGAGGCAGGAATATGGTACATACCTTCATAATACGCCCAAGAGGCTCACGATGGAACGACTATCAATTATCTCAGCAATGTTTTAGAATGTGATAGAAAAAGAATAAGTGAATATAGTGTACTGTTTTCAACGGGAAATTGCGTGCGAAGCCGCGGGCAACTTTTGCAAAAAATTATTGAAATGCGCAGCAAAGCGCGCCGGGCCCGCTAGTATTATATAATTATATATTATTATATTTATATTATATATATATTTTATTATTTGTGTGTGTGTGTGTGTGTGTAGTTTTCCTTTCATGCTATAGTTTCTTTCCTCTATATGCTTCGATCTTAATATTACCAGAATAATAATAGTTTGCATTGCTGTATAAAATATATGGAATTCTTCTAAGTATTTTAATTTATATTATTTGACTTTTACGTCATTTTCTAATGATAATTTGAAAATATGTTTCTTTAAGTGAAAAATAATAAACTTTTTGTCTCAGTAATACCCATGTATGTATATCCCATAGATGTTTACGAGTATAATCTGGTCTATAATCTAGCTAAATATACTAGTGTGTAGTCATTTGAAATGAATAACAAAAGGAGACTTTTTTTAATTCACACGTAGAGAAGAGGCATTGATTAGAACAAAATGCGTACCAAAGGTTTCTTTCCATTTTACCAACTACAGCACAATTGTTTTAAACGTATAGGAGTCAGAACGTTAAATGTCGGTGAAACATACTGACTTATATTGCTAAGGACCTATGTAAGATATCGTAGGAGTAATATTAAATACATTATTGAGTTTAAGTATACTTTTGAATAAATTTTATATCTAAATTTAATGTTTTTTGGCAATGGGGTGATTTTTTTTATACTAATCTAGTATAATATTGTTCACAAGTGGTATCGAATGTCATACAATAATGTTTTATATGTTATTACATAATAATCCAAACTTAATAAAACAAATAATAAGTTTTGCATGTGGTAGAAAGTAACTATATGATATACAAATAAAATGGTAGTAATGAATAATATTTTGAAATGTGTCTGTATACGAATCCAGTCAGTTCGTCTCGAGGCTAAAGCACAGATATTGCTGCTGACTGAGTAAATAATAGAATCTCAGCAAACGATCCGAAATGTTATTGGAACTCACACACAAGGCACCCGGGTTTCTAATTAATGTCGCCCACTTTTCACAGAACCGTTACGTGATGGTTTATCATTTCAAAATAAGAAAAGCGTAGTTTGATTGAAACACATAAGCGCGCCCGCGGGCACACACACACACACACACACACATCACACACACTTCGTATATTTAAGCATTTACTTATGTATTATTTAATACAGTACCATTAACTATATTATTCCCAACATAATAGTGAAGTTTCTAGGACATTAGGCATTAATGTATCTAATGTTTCTTACTTTTAGTTGGTATTTGATGCAAATATTTACACTTTTGACGTGACAACGTCTTAAATTAGGTTGCGGCTCGGAGTCACTCATGAAAAAGTGTAACGCCCGGTAACGTTACGATGCCCGTCCAGTGGGTCCGCCGCACGGGATCCGCACGGGATAAAGCAGATAACTGTGGGTCCGCCGCACGGGATAAAGCAGATAACTATGTTTATTCGTCAAAATGTGGAGTGCTTAGATTCGTCATTTACAACAACTACAACAATAAAGGTAAATAATTGTACACTGATATTTCATTATCGTAAACTATGATTGATTGATTAATTGTTAGATTGACACAAAAGTTGAGAAACTGAGTTTATAGGTTATGTCATACTATTGACAAATGTTGATAGTGTTTAAGTAAATTATTAGTTTAAATCACTCTGCAATCAATCGTAATTCAGTCGATTGAGAAGAAACAGCGCGTATTGCTAGTCAAACATTTAAAATAACAAATTATAACCTCTAACCTGTCATAACAGTGCGACCAAACAAACGAACTAAACCGACCAATCACCACGCGCGGAGTTAGAATTTAACTGTGTTTAGCAAGAATTTCAAATTCCAATTTTAGTAAATGTTTTATTCAACTTTACCATTTACAATAACAAATTTTAATTAAATTTCAAAATTATGTACAATGTTTTAGTAAACAAAATATATTTCTATAGTTAAAAATTTGTAACAAGTTCTTATTTTTCATTCAATTTCCTTGTTCCTATTGTGCAATTTAGTAATATTCATATCAATAAATATTCTACCGAGAAAAAGACGTTGTCACGTAAAATCTTCGCCCGTAAAACCGACTTTACAGGCAACCATAATTTTTTTAGTATTTTATTTTATCCGTAGGGTAAATTTTGCAATAAACTGAGCACTATAAGCGTATTTAATATTATTTAGTATATTTTAAACATTTGTATTTAAAACAATATAGTTTGTAGGTTGAACTTTACGTAAGTCATTGAAGCATTATTGCTCCGAATTTTTTTACTGTGAACCGAATTGGCATACAATTTTGGAATTAGGTTCATCTTATCCTTAACTTCAAAAGTGAAAATGATTTGTACACCGCAACCACCCTGGGTGGTTGCCACCCCTTCTCGGAGGTGATTTTTTGTTTTTCAAAATAACCTCGGATATCGATAGAAGGCCTAGATTTAAGCAAAAAATCATATATAAAGTTTTCCCGAAAAACCCAATACTTTTCAAGTTATTGGCAATTGAAAATTCGCAATTTTTTCACGTTTTTCATCGGTTTTTTTGTAAATATCTCTAAAAATATACGTTTTAATCGAAAATTGTTAGAAACAAACAAATTTGTACCAATTAAAACAATAAACAATGTGGTTTTTTATAAAGTATTCTAAGTGCAATATTAAGCTAGATATTAAAGATTCAAAGCCGTTTTTTATTATGTCTGAAATTTAATCGATGTGGTCAATGCCATCTAGCGGCGAGCAGATGCGTTTCAGGCATTCTAATAAAAAACGGTTTTGTAGTGCTTGAAATAAGCTTTAAAATGAGCCCTATTAAAAGTCTTTTGCACGTAAAATAAGTGAGCTGTATTGCAAATAAGAGGAGCATCTAATGTTTTTTCTTTTAAATCAGTGGGTTTCATAAGTGCCATTTCCACCAACTTTATTTACTTAATTAACTTTATTATGAAGAGTTTGATAGATTAAATAAAAATTTTAAATTAAAAAAACCCCTTTTTTATAATATTTCAAAAATGACGACAGATACGTATAAAAGTGTAAGAATGAAAAATTTAGGTATTTTTTCTGACAAACAATTTGGCTTTTTGTTTTTTTTCTGTCAAACAAAAATTGACGGAGATATGATTGTTTAAAGAGCGCGTGGCAGCGCAATCACAGCCTCTCTTAAGCCCTTTAACCCTTCAACCGTTTGAGAAAAAGGTTTTTTATTATATATTTGCAATAAAGGATGTTGTAGCTCTCTTAATTAACTTTACAATGGTTTTTTTATAAATTTTGATAGCATGAAAATTGAAGGAGTTATGGTCCAAAAACTTCATCATATTTTTTTTCTACTTAGTAACTGAAAATTTCGGAGTGTTAATGTTTCGAGCAATGTGAAAGTATGCAGTATAATAGAGACCCAAAACTATTGTAATGTGTTATATATATACATAATATGGCTCATATATGTTGGAAACGTAGGCATGAATACATACCAACGTTCTTATATAAATATATAACACATTTGAGTGAATTTTATATAATTTGTAAATATTTTTATTCAATAAATGGCAATTTTTAACTCTAAATTGAATTATTTTTAAATATGTAATCATATATATTTATTGTTTTAATGTAGGGGTAGTTTTAAGGGTAGAAAAGCTTAAGAATACGATAATCATTTTTCGAGAGTGTGGAATAATATTGAAATCCTTTTTATTTTATAAAAAAAATTTTAACAATTTTTTATCAAGGGGTAGTTTTCAAGGGTTGAAAGGGGGTTAAAAATTTGATAATTATTATAGAGAATATAAAATATTACTTACTCTATACTTACATCTTTTTATGTCGGACCAAAGTATTTTTTTGTGATTTTTT